>NC_069501.1:1057995037-1058199965 GCF_027579735.1 Bombina bombina | reverse complement strand
GGATATCTTCAAGAGCAATAGTAAGGAATTCCAAAAACTGTTCATTAACAGCAACTCTGCTTTTAAGAAGGGGAAAATGAATTTCTTTTTGAATAAGGAAAAAAGCCTCCAGTGCTGTGTAGTTTAAAAAGTCCAACTTTAATGGTCAAGTTAAAAAGTACAACAGGAATTAGTAGCCAATGGCCTTAGGACATAAGCTTGGTAGAAATACCGCCAATATTTAAAAAAACGGTACTAGAATTCTATTGGATACTCTTAATTACAATATATGCATGACGGCTGAAATTTACACATATTGCTAATACGGATATATAGTGTTGGTCTTGTATACATAGTGTTAAATTGCACCTATTGCGGCATACATTTTCTGAACAGAATGCAAGAAAGAAACATACATATAAGTTTTATCACCGAATATATACAGGTGGCCCTCGTTTTACAACGGTTCAATTTACACTGTTTCAGAATAACAACCTTTTTTTCCAGTCATGTGACTGCTATTGAAAAGCATTGAGAAGCAGTGCATTTATTAAAATAGCCAGTAGGTGGAGCTGTCCGCTTGTGTTGCAGCAAAGCCAAGCAAGCTGAAATGTATCAGTTTAACCAGACCTGAGCTATCGAGCAGATTTCAAAGGAACAAGATCTTCCTGTCTATAACTCAGTCCAGATTGGAATGCATAGAAATAACTGTTTGCAGAAAAATGCAAGTGAAGTCTGTGTTGTGTGATTATTTTATTAGGTTTATAATGCTGTTTAGCAAATGTTTTTGTTCATTTAACTTAGTTTAATTATATATTCTGTGTTGTGTGATTATTTTATTAGGTTTATAATGCTGTCTAGCATTTAAAGTCTTTATTTCAAAGCTTTAAAAATATTGTATTGGGTGTTACTTATGACAATTTTGAGAGGGGCCTGGAACCTATCTACCTAACTTCCCATTGACTTACATTATAAACTGGGTTTCATTTTACAACAGTTTCGATTTACAACCATTCCATCTGGAACCTAACCCCGGCGTAAACTGAGGGCTACCTGTATGTATGTATGTATGTATGTTGCATAACCACAAATATCTTCAAAAATATATAAAAAGATACGACAAAGTAATGATGCAAAGTCATACAATGAGACAAAAGCACAATTTGATACCCTATTATATTTAGTACAGAGTAATGAATAACCATAATGTAGCGAGGTCCTAACTTTAGATACAAACTACTTTGCATATGATAATTAAACGTCGGAACATCTACGTTTATTCATTATATCTTGATTGGAATTTAAACTTTGTCAATACTCAATATATATGTTTAAGATACCTTATAGGACATGGGTGTAGTGCTAGAAGCAAAAAGCGTAGAAAGAAAAAATCATAATGTAAATATACACTCATAAGCATGTGTGTGTGCGCATAAAAATGCGCACATACACACATATATATCGAGTGTAGGCCACACTTTGACCATTTGCTACATGGAATTTTTATTATTTATTTTATTTTTGTGTCTATGGTAGTAATCAAGGAAAGCTATTACTTGTATATTGCAAATGAAATTAGTTCAACAAAAACCTGCCTGATTGGGTGAAATATTCATATGATACACAAAGTGCAAGGTATAGAGATTATATTAGAGATGATATAAAACAAATGCAAGGATGTCACAAGTGCATTTGCCAGATCGAAGTCACAGGGTGTATATATCAATGCTAATCTGTATGCATAATTTAAAAACAGAATGTGAATCTTACTCCCAAAAATTTCAATCATATAGGGAATTGAATCCCTTGGGAATACGTGATTCCAAGGTAAAAATCCAATATGCCTCCTGTTTAAGGAGGACTTTATTCATATCACCACCTTGAGGGGGTACTCTTACTTGCTCAATAACCATCCATTTGAAAGTTGCATTTGTGCTATTATGCTTTTGTATGAAATGTTTAGCCGTTTCAGAGCAAGGGTCTCATCTATTGATGTCTGACAAATGTCTAATTCTTTCTCTAACATCCCTAGAGGTACAACCTACATATTGTTTCTCCAACATAGGTGTGTCCGGTCCACGGCGTCATCCTTACTTGTGGGATATTCTCTTCCCCAACAGGAAATGGCAAAGAGCCCAGCAAAGCTGGTCACATGATCCCTCCTAGGCTCCGCCTACCCCAGTCATTCTCTTTGCCGTTGTACAGGCAACATCTCCACGGAGATGGCTTAGAGTTTTTTAGTGTTTAACTGTAGTTTTTATTATTCAATCAAGAGTTTGTTATTTTGAAATAGTGCTGGTATGTACTATTTACTCAGAAACAGAAAAGAGATGAAGATTTCTGTTTGTATGAGGAAAATGATTTTAGCACCGTAACTAAAATCCATGGCTGTTCCACACAGGACTGTTGAGAGCAATTAACTTCAGTTGGGGGGAACAGTGTGCAGTCTCTTACTGCTTGAGGTATGACACATTCTAACAAGACGATGTAATGCTGGAAGCTGTCATTTTCCCTATGGGATCCGGTAAGCCATGTTTATTAAGATAGTAAATAAGGGCTTCACAAGGGCTTATTAAGACTGTAGACTTTTTCTGGGCTAAATCGATTCATTATTAACACATATTTAGCCTTGAGGAATCATTTATTCTGGGTATTTTGATATGATTATATCGGCAGGCACTGTTTTAGACACCTTATTCTTTAGGGGCTTTCCCTAATCATAGTCAGAGCCTCATTTTCGCGCCGGTATGGCGCACTTGTTTTTGAGGACAGCATGGCATGCAGCTGCATGTGTGTGGAGCTCTGATACATAGAAAAGTCTTTCTGAAGGCATCATTTGGTATCGTATTCCCCTTTGGGCTTGGTTGGGTCTCAGCAAAGCAGATTCCAGGGACTGTAAAGGGGTTAAATATAAAAACGGCTCCGGTTCCGTTATTTTAAGGGTTAAAGCTTCCAAATTTGGTGTGCAATACTTTTAAGGCTTTAAGACACTGTGGTGAAATTTTGGTGAATTTTGAACAATTCCTTCATACTTTTTCGCAATTGCAATAATAAAGTGTGTTTAGTTTAAAATTTAAAGTGACAGTAACGGTTTTATTTTAAAACGTTTTTTGTGCTTTGTTATCAAGTTTATGCCTGTTTAACATGTCTGAACTACCAGATAGATTGTGTTCTGACTGTGGGGGAAACCAAGGTTCCTTCTCATTTAACTATATGTATTTTATGTCATAAAAAAAAATGATGCCCAAGATGATTCCTCAAGTGAGGGGAGTAAGCATGGTACTGCATCATCCCCTCCTTCGTCTACACCAGTCTTGCCCATACAGGAGGCCCCTAGTACATCTAGTGCGCCAATACTCCTTACTATGCAACATTTAACGGCTGTAATGGATAATTCTATCAAAAACATTTTAGCCATATGCCCACTTATCAGCGAAAGCGCGACTGCTCTGTTTTAGAAAATTCTGTAGAGCATGAGAACGCTGATGATATGGTTTCTGAAGGGCCCCTACACCAGTCTGAGGGGGCCAGGGAGGTTTTGTCTGAGGGAGAAATTTCAGATTCAGGAAACATTTCTCAACAAGCTGAACCTGATGTGATTACTTTTAAATTTAAGTTGGAACATCTCCGCGCTCTGCTTAAGGAGGTGTTATCCAATTTGGATGATTGTGATTATCTGGTCATTCCAGAACCACTATGTAAAATGGAAAAGTTCTTAGAGGCCCCGGGGCCCCCCGAAGCTTTTCCTATATCCAAGCGGGTGGCGTACATTGTTAGTAAAGAATGGGACAGGCCCGGTATTCCTTTAGTACCTCCCCCCATATTTAAAAAATTGTTTTCCTATAGTCGACCCCAGAAAGGACTGATGGCAGACAGTCCCCAAGGTCGAGGGGGGCGGTTTCTACTCTACACAAGCGCGCCACTATACCCATAGAAGATAGTTGTGCTTTCCAAGATCCTATGGATAAAAAATTAGAAGGTCTGCTAAAAAGATGTTTGTTCAGCAAGGTTCCCTTCTACAACCAATTGCATGCATTGTCCCTGTCACTGCAGCCGCGTGTTTCTAGTTTGATGAGCTAGGAAAGGCGATTATTAGTAATTCTTCTTCTTATGAGGAGATTATGGACAGAATTCGTGCTCTTAAATTGGCTAATTCTTTCACCCTAGACGCCACCTTGCAATTGGCTAGGTTAGCGGCGAAAAAATTCTGGGTTTGCTATTGTGGCGCAGAGCGCTTTGGTTAAAATCTTGGGCAGCGGATGCGTCTTCCAAGAACAAATTGCTTGACATTCCTTTCAAGGGGAAAACACTCTTTGGCCCTGACTTGAAAGAGATTATCTCTGATATCACTGGGGGCAAGGGCCACGCCCTTCCTCAGGATAGGTCTTTTCAAGACCAAAAATAAACCTAAGTTTCGTCCCTTTCGCAGAAACGGATCAGCCCCAAGGGCTATGTCCTCTAAGCAGGAAGGTAATACTTCTCAAGCCAATCCAGCCTGGAGACCTATGCAAGGCTGGAACAAAGGAAAGCAGGCCAGGAAACCTGCCACTGCTACCAAGACAGCATGAAATGCGGGCCCCCGATCCGGGACCGGATCTGGTGGGGGGGCAGACTATCTCTCTTCGCTCAGGCTTGGGCAAGAGATGTTCTGGATCCTTGGGCGCTAGAAATAGTCTCCCAAGGTTATTCTCTGGAGTTCAAGGGGCTTCCTCCAAGGGGGAGGTTCCACAGGTCTCAGTTGTCTTCAGACCACATAAGAAGACAGGCATTCTTACATTGGGTAGAAGACCTGCTAAAAATGGGAGTGATTCATCCTGTTCCATTAGGAGAACAAGGGATGGGGTTCTACTCCAATCTGTTCATAGTTCCCAAAAAAGAGGGAACGTTCAGACCAATCTTAGATCTCAAGATCTTGAACAAGTTTCTCAATGTTCCATCCAGGAAGGTCAATTCATGACCAAGGTGGATTTCAAGGATGCGTATCTACATATTCCTATCCACAAGGAACATCATCGGTTCCTAAGGTTTGCATTCCTGGACAAGCATTTCCAGTTCGTGGCATTTTCTTTCGGATTAGCCACTGCTCCTAGGATTTTCTCATAGGTACTAGGGTCCCTTCTGGCGGTGCTAAGACCAAGGGGCATTGCTGTAGTACCTTACTTGGACGACATTCTGATTCGAGCGTCGTCCCTTCCTCAAGTAAAGGCTCACACGGACATTGTCCTGGCCTTTCTCAGATCTCACGGATGGAAAGTGAACGTGGAAAAGAGTTCTCTATCTCCGTCAACGAGGGTTCCCTTCTTGGGAACTATAATAGACTCCTTAGAAATGAGGATTTTTCTGACAGAAGCCAGAAAAACAAAACTTCTAGACTCTTGTCGGATACTTCATTCCGTTCCTCTTCCTTCCATAGCGCAGTGCATGGAAGTGATAGGTTTGATGGTAGCGGCAATGGACATAGTTCCTTTTGTGCGCATTCATCTAAGACCATTACAACTGTTCATGCTCAGTCAGTGGAATGGGGACTATTCAGACTTGTCTCCGAAGATACAAGCAAATCAGAGGACCAGAGACTCATTCCGTTGGTGGCTGTCCCTGGACAACCTGTCACAAGGGATGACCTTCCGCAGACCAGAGTGGGTCATTGTCACGACCGACGCCAGTCTGATGGGCTGGGGCGCGGTCTGGGGATCCCTGAAAGCTCAGGGTCTTTGGTCTCGGGTAGAATCTCTTCTACCGATAAATATTCTGGAACTGAGAGCGATATTCAATGCTCTCAAAGCTTGGCCTCAGCTAGCGAGGGCCAAGTTCATACATCAACCATCAGGGGGGAACAAGGAGTTCCCTAGCGATGGAAGAAGTGACCAAAATCATTCTATGGGCGGAGTCTCACTCCTGCCACCTGTCTGCTATCCACATCCCAGGAGTGGAAAATTGGGAAGCGGATTTTCTGAGTCGTCAGACATTGCATCCGGGGGAGTGGGAACTCCATCCGGAAATCTTTGCCCAAGTCACTCAACCGTGGGGCATTCCAGACATGGATCTGATGGCCTCTCGTCAGAACTTCAGAGTTCCTTACTACGGGTACAGATCCAGGGATCCCAAGGCGGCTCTAGTGGATGCACTAGTAGCACCTTGGACCTTCAAACTAGCTTATGTGTTCCCGCCGTTTCCTCTCATCCCCAGGCTGGTAGCCAGGATCAATCAGGAGAGGGCGTCGGTGATTTTGATAGCTCCTGCGTGGCCACGCAGGACTTGGTATGCAGATCTGGTGAATATGTCATCGGCTCCACCATGGAAGCTACCTTTGAGAGACCTTCTTGTTCTAGGTCCGTTCGACCCACTCCAGCTGACTGCTTGGAGATTGAACGCTTGATCTTATCAAAGCGAGGGTTCTCAGATTCTGTTATTAATACTCTTGTTCAGGCCTGAAAGCCTGTAACCAGAAAAATTACCACATAATTTGGTATATCTGTTGGTGTGAATCTGCAGGATTCCCTTGGGACAAGGTTAAGATTCCTAAGAGTCTATCCTTCCTTCGAGAAGGATTGGAAAAAGGATTATCTGCAAGTTCCTTGATGGGACAGATTTCTGCCTTGTCTGTGTTACTTCACAAAAAGCTGGCAGCTGTGCCAGATGTTCTAGCCTTTGTTCAGGCTCTGGTTAGAATCAAGCCTGTTTACAAAATTTTGACTCCTCCTTGGAGTCTCAACCTAGTTCTTTCAGTTCTTCAGGGGGTTCCGTTTGAACCCTTACATTCCGTTGATATTAAGTTATTATCTTGGAAAGTTTTGTTTTTGGTTGCAATTTCTTCTGCTAGAAGAGTTTCAGAATTATCTGCTCTGCAGTGTTCTTCTCCTTATCTGGTGTTCCATGCAGATAAGGTGGTTTTGCGTACTAAACCTGGTTTTCTTCCAAAAGTTGTTTCTAACAAAAACATTAACCAGGAGATAGTTGTGCCTTCTTTGTGTCCTAATCCAGTTTCAAAGAAGGAACGTTTGTTGCACAACTTGGATGTAGTTCGTGCTCTCAAATTTTACTTAGCAGCTACTAAGGATTTCAGACAAACTTTGTCTTTGTTTGTTGTTTATTCTGGTAAACGGAGAGGTCAAAAAGCAACTTCTACCTCTCTCTCCTTCTGGATTAAAAGCATTATCCGATTGGCTTATGAGACTGCCGGACGGCAGCCTCCTGAAAGAATCACAGCTCACTCCACTAGGGCTGTGGCTTCCACATGGGCCTTCAAGAACGAGGCTTCTGTTGATCAGATATGTAAGGCAGCGACTTGGTCTTCACTGCACACTTTTTCTAAATTTTACAAATTTGATACTTTTGCTTCTTCTGAGGCTATTTTTGGGAGAAAGGTTTTGCAAGCCGTGGTGCCTTCCATTTAGGTGACCTGATTTGCTCCCTCCCTTCATCCGTGTCCTAAAGCTTTGGTATTGGTTCCCACAAGTAAGGATGACGCCGTGGACCGGACACACCTATGTTGGAGAAAACAGAATTTATGTTTACCTGATAAATTACTTTCTCCAACGGTGTGTCCGGTCCACGGCCCGCCCTGGTTTTTTTAATCAGGTCTGATAATTTATTTTCTTTAACTACAGTCACCACGGTAACATATGGTTTCTCCTATGCAAATATTCCTCCTTAACGTCGGTCGAATGACTGGGGTAGGCGGAGCCTAGGAGGGATCATGTGACCAGCTTTGCTGGGCTCTTTGCCATTTCCTGTTGGGGAAGAGAATATCCCACAAGTAAGGATGACGCCGTGGACCGGACACACCGTTGGAGAAAGTAATTTATCAGGTAAACATAAATTCTGTTTTCTTGGTACAAGTGCATCAAATCAGACATATTACTTTCTTTGAACGGCAGTTTACACAGCAGTTAACTTTTTGGGAGTTAATGAAATATGTCGAGCCGGAATATACTGTCCCTGCACGAAAAAAAATTACAACTCGGCTTGAAAAAATGCACGTAGATTCGGCTAGTTCTGTCTGCAACACCTTGGCAAAAGTTGAGAAGGCTGCAATTACAACTGACGCATGGATAGCACTAACTACCGAGTCCTACGTTACCATAAGTTGTCACGTTTTCATCACAGCACAACAGCTACTCAGACGCTTAAGATGAAACAAAAACAACAATCTCTGCCAGAGCACTGCCTCATGCAGTACTGCCGTACCCTATGGAATTCCATCTATGACATGTTTAAGCGCTTACTGGAACAGAGATGGGCAGTTGTCGCAGTCCTGTCTGACAGGGTGTACACAAAGTTGACAGATGCCCACACACTTGACCTGGCTGACGACAGTTGGGTAGCTATCGAAGAGCTACTGCCAGTGTTAAGCTCCTTGAAATGTGCTACAACTGCTTTGTGCGGAGAGTCTGAGGTATCAATATCTATGATTTACCCTGTCACAGCCACTCTCCTGTCCAAGCATCTCATTAGTACCACAGGAGAGTTAACAAAAGTATTGCAGTTTAAAACAACTGTACTTTAAACCTACAGGCACAGAAGAATTACATAATGTGGCACTCATCGCTTCATTTCTAGACCCCAGGCACAAACACCTTAAGTTTACAGAAGAGATGGTCAAGAAAGCAGTCACATACAAAGCGGAATTGCTTTATCTTACGGAAAATGGTGGTGATGTCACAGAAGGTGAACCAAGTAGAGTGGTAAGCGGACCACCCAAAAGCAACATTGCACTGTTACTGCTATGGCAACATTATTCTGAGATGACTACTACACAGGACGGAATGTCTCTGCAAACCAAGCTGGACAAATACATGCAAGATGAGTGCATTCCTCCATTTGAAGACCCTCTGGCATGGTGGTAGGCAAATGAATGCAAGTACAGGAAATTATCACGGCTAGCGAAAGCATACCTGTGCATCCCAGCAATATTTGTACCGGCTGAACGAGTTTTCTCAGCTGCGGGCCTGATAGTCAACAGACTACGTAATTGTCTACTCCCGGAGCATGTGGACATGCTCCATTTTTCTTAACAAGAACAATACATATAATTAAAATAATATGGGCATTGCCAAATAAATAGTTTTGTTAAATAAAAACTTGCATGGACGCACTTTGCAGATTTTAGTTTTTTGTTCCCATATAAAAATCGGCACGTTATTAAAAATAAGTAAAACTATACATTGTTTCAAAAACACTCCCAGATGGGCTATCTTTATTTGAAAATGCAGGAAAGTAAGCATAGGAGCTGGACAATTTTTGATTCAGCACCTGGGTAGCGCTTGCTGATTGGTGGCTAAATGTAGCAAGCTCTACCTAGGTGCTGAACCAAAAAGAACAAAAGCACTTTTAGAACAGTAATAAATTAGAAAGCTGCTTAAAATTGCATGCTCTATCTAAATTGAGAGAGAATTTGTGTCCCTTTTTTAAATGGACATTGTACACTAAATTTGTCTTTGCATACATATTTTGTAGATCCATTTATATAGCCCATCTGTGATTATTTTTGTAATCATTGTGCTGATTTTCAAACTCCTAACCAACCAATCTCCAAAGTTGTTTTTTTTTTTTTTTTTTTTTTTTTATAGATGTATACTGATGTCTACAGACTCCAGTTTGCTTCTGTTTGTGTAATGGGCCTTTTCAAATGCAGGGGAGGATGGGGGTTGTCTGCTCTATCACGCTTTTGCATCCCATTTCAGTGGGTGTCCCAGCCTAACATAATCAACAGTACTAAATTGGGAGCATGTTTGTAAAAGGTTTTATACTGGATTTTTATATCGGTATTTGTGCATATTCTTCTTTATAGTAGCATCTATTGCATTCAGTTATATGAAAATTGGTGTATTACTGTTCCTTTAATTTTTAGCCATGTTGCCAGTATAATCAGCCTAGTGGTAGGTCCTGGAGGCAACTGAATTTTGTTTTTCTTCCTTTCCATCCTGAGATATTATGTAAGGGTTTAATAACCAAAAATGCATAGTCTTTTCAGTGTAGGACAGTGATAACTGTAGGGATGTATGTATGTATGTATGTATTTTTTTTTAATCTTATATACTAAATCACCATCTCCTTATATTTATGCATTTACATGTCCAAATTAAAATATGAACAGCATAAGCTGTATAAAATGACATGTTCTTACAAACAGTACTGCACATGCAGTGGTGTTGGGATCAGCCTGGGCTTTTATTAGTGTTTTGTTGAGTGAGCTGATAAAAGCTAAGGGTAAAACTGTTCCATATTGCTTGTGATATTTTTATTTTAACACATTCTTAATCTGGGCCATTTTACTGACACACATTAGACAATATAAGCAGATATAAGTATAAATATTCCTACTTCAGAAAAAGGCACACTATGTAAATATTAAAGGGACATTAAACACTGATATTAATATAAAATTTTAATTTGTATGTAGTAAAGCAACTTTGCAATATACTTGAGTATTTTGGTCCCTTTTCCTGTACTTATTCTTAAATTGTGGGCTTCCCAAATTCCTGTTAAGTGGAAGTGCAGACACAGCTGCAAACTCCAGCAAGCCATTTATAACTGGCCTTAGCGGAAAAAGAAACCTATGTTACAATATGGCAGCGCCCACTGCTTTATGGACATTAGAATGTTACCCTTATTTTTTTTTAACTGTTTTAAAAAAATACATGCATATATATTTTTTTTTCTAGGCTCTGAATACATAATTCTATAATTTATTTAGTGTTTAATGTCCCTTCTAGACAAGTTGAAAAACACTAACACCCAATACGGTACAATCACATAGGACACCTGACCACCAGCCCACCTAGAATAAAACCAGGCTCAATGCATGTATAGTATTACTATTATAAAACTTTCAAAATGACTAAATTGTGATATGTATACATGCCAAATGTAATTAATTATATCCCATACATTTCACCTGTGACTTTAGCTTCATAAAAGTATGAATATATGTTTTTAAATCCCAAATTTTAGGAGTTCTGGTTTTCTAGCATTTGTAGCAAATGTTAGACCTAAAACATATAATTATCAGGTGTCCTCTGTTCTTTCAATCTGTCTGGATTGCATATTGCCCAAATGCTATATTCAAAAACAATTTTTTTTTTCCCCTCCTCAAAATTTAGGTGATGCAAGCGGTCATCTGAGCATTCATACAACAGGTGCTGATGGGCTTCATGATGAGAATTCAACAATGGAAGAAGGTGAAACAAGTCCTGACCCTCAACCACAGCCAGGTCGTAGGACACGCAGAGAGGCTTGTACCTGCCCCTATTGTAAGGATAGCGAAGGAAGGTAGGTACCAATATTTTATTTATTGCCATGGTAAGTCTAGGTATAAATTTTTATTTTTTTAGCCAGTATTTTTTGGGAAAGGAACTTTTATATTTGATAATGTTTCAACAAAATATTAAACCGTTGTCCAGGGGCGAAACTGTTATGGAAACTTCCATACAAATCCCATAAAGTATTTAACAAAAACTTTTAAATGATTGATTGCAACACTCGCCCCAAAGTGTTGTAAAATTTACATATGGCCTGACACTATCCCAGCTTTAGATATGTTAGTATTCTAATTCACTGATTTTTCCATTCCCAAATAAGCTTGTGCTCCATGTGATAGATTTATTAACCTGTGAATGGCAATATTGGATGCAGACTCGCTCATTCAAGTCTGCAACAACCATTTATGTAACAGCAGTCTTAAGATTGCTTCTGAACCTCTCCACAACCTTAGAGGTGGTGGATTAAAACCACCATTGACTGATACAATCAGGGTGATTGACTAGCTCAATTGCAAGAGAGGAAGGGGAATAATTACTACTGTCGCAAGATCTTCCTACTGTGGTTTCCAGGTGCTTTTTTCCTAGTCACCTCAGCTGGACTCTTTTTTTTTTTTTTTTTTTCCCCTTTCCTTTGTAGGAGCTAAATTTTAAAAAAGTGTTGTGCCAGCAGATAAAGTAGTTGGAGTTATTTACATGCAACATTTCAGGTCTTTACACAGTCAAACAGTGCATGCTTGTTTTCAATTGGTACTCTATGCCATATAAAGGATTAATCCAATTCTACTTTGTGTCTGGCACTGATCACAGAATAAAATGGTAAATTCCTTCTCCTGTTTTTCACAGGGTAAAGCAGACATTTCCCTGTTGAACAGTTAAGCTACATTTGCAGTATATTTCTGATGGCGCCCTAGTACTATAATAGGTCACACAAGGTCTTTGTTCAGTGGATTATTCATGAGACTTGAAAGTCCTCTTGGACAGCTGTGCAGTAGTACCTTAAACTAACAGTAAAGTCAAACTTAAAGATTCATGTTTCAGAATATCATATAAACATTTGTTTACTGCTATTTGTTTTTCTTTTTATCCATTGTTAAAAAGCATACCTAAGTAGGCTCTGGAGCAGCACTACTACTTGGATATAGCTGTTGATCACTGGCTGTACATATATGCCTCTTGTTATTGGCTTATACAATGTGTTAAGTTAGCTTCCATTAGTACATTGCTGCTGCTTCTGTGAGAATACCAAGCGAAAGAAGAAAATTTGATAACAGAAGTAAATTTGAAAATTATTAAAACAATTTGTATGTTATATCTGGATCATGAAGGGAAAAATTGGTTTTATGTCGCTTTAATATTTCAGACAGGCACTCCTTTTTCACCTCTTCTGGACATAAGAATCTATCTGCTAATTCCCCAAAAATTTCTCAGCAGGCAGCAAATTTTAATATGAAAGTGGACTCTCACACCAGCAATATACCTGATGCTTTGAAATACAATATTAGACTACCAAGATAGCAGTAGATACCTTCAACATAAAATGTGATTACGATCTTAATATGAGGAGAGTCCGTGGCTTCATTCATTACTTGTGGGAAATACAGAACCTGGCCACCAGGAGGCGGCAGAGACATCCCAGCCAAAGGCTTAAATACCTCCCCCCCCACTCCCCTCATCCCCCAGTCATTCTTTGCCTTTCGTCACAGGAGGATGGCAGAGAATTGTCGGAAGTTTACGGAGTAGTCTCTTATGGAGGGTAGTACTCTTCGAGATGGGACTGAAGTTTTAAGTAGTCCTTTCAGCCTCTCAGTGAGAGCATGGATGAAAGTTAGTCCAGAGATGCAGGGAGAGTCTTTCTGTGAAACCATCCCAACTCGTATTAACAGCTCCTTAAGCAATCAGTGTTGACGAGTTTCGCTGCCTGCTTTCTACCACTCATGTCCATGTCAGAAGCGATGCTACAACACTGTCAAACTTGAGAGGCATTTTATACATTTATGATAACGCAAGAAGTCAGGGTCACAGTGTGACTCCTTTTATCTGTACAGAATCAAGGGTTAATATCTCCAGAAGGGGATTATTGAACAGGGGGGGGATTTATACATGATTACTTTGTGTTTTTTGCGGAGACATGTGAGATGTGGCTCTGTCAATGTGTGAACAGTCAGGTTCTTCCTTTGTTTTTAACTGCACAATCTGTTTAGTTTGGCGTGGTTTTTCTTGGCTGCTGGGGCGGTCCTGCATGACACTCCATGTGACCAGGTGTGGGCTCATTATCTTCCTGTTTCCTGACCGGAGATGAAGCGGTTTCTCTGTGGGCCTGGGTCATAGGAGGTGAGTGCCCCAGCGATTGGAGGTATAAAGGCGCTATTTATATTTTTTTCTGTAGTCCATATTAAAGGCGCAAGCATGGAAGACTCTGATGCGTTAGAGGGTAGTCCCTCTATGCCTAGATCTAATGCCTGTGTTTATTGTGAGGTTATGGTATTACCCACCTGCTCATCTATGTTCCACATGCCTTTATAAAATAGTGATAGCTAAAAAGAACAAGATGTTTAGTACCACTGAGCCGTCCACCTCTGAGGGGGGTCTCCGTCCCGCGAGGTGTGTTCCCTTAAATCTCCGATTACACATGCAGCTCCCCAGTGCACTACTAATCCTTGAGAGGGGCCCTGTGGCTGCCAGATTTTGCTGATCAGTTACAAACGGCAGTGTCTGCGGCCTTTTAGTGCTTTACCTCATCCTGCTAAGCGAAAGGTTAAACATTGCTATCCTTCCCTGGGCTCATCTACTGTTGGATGTATCTGAAACTAGATTATGTGCTGATGAGGAAGACCTTGATACCTCAAGACTCTCTCTCTGGGTCGGAATCTGCAGCCTCTAAACCTCCGGCTGTGGAGGAACCAGACTTTTTTTAGGTTTAGGATTGAGCACTTACGCTTTTTATTAAGAGGTGTTAGCTACTCTAGAGGTTCCAGAACCGAAGTTACCAGAGGAACCTTCTATTCCTAAGCTTGATAAAGTTTGAGGACAGGGTAGTGCCCCAGACTTTCCCAGTTCCCGTTAAGATGGCGAATATTAAAAATGAATGGGGGGGGGGGGCGGAGCTAACCATCGAAGGAGTAAGACGTGCCACTACAGAGCTCCTAAAAAGCAGATCATTAAAACAACTAATTATGGGGTACTAAGTGCCTAGATAGTTTATATTTCGTTCTTGAACTACCATAAAGGCATGATCTCTCTGTCTGAGCCCAAGATGAAGCTATCGACATTGTTATCCATCAGCTAGCTGAAGCAGTGGCGGAGAGGCTGATACCAGAACTGACATCTTGCCGTATCACTAACTAGCCTGTTCCCTGGCCACTCATCTTACTGATTGTCAGCCTCTTTACACTACTAGCAGCATGGAGGAACTCTGTCTGCCTTATCTCTCTTTTGGAAGGCTTAAGCAGAAAAGCTGACAGATGCTTCTATGGACTTCAAACCACGCTCATCGAACTACGCAATCAAGATGGCGCTCCTCCACTAAATCCATCAGACTCCTATATATAGAGCCAGGAAGAAGATCCCCCACCAGCTCCACACCATCATCAGTGTGCTCAGAGGCAGCCCAGTCATGGCCCGGCCAGCACTTTGCCACAGCCGGTAGGTCCTGACTCACTGAAATGACACCTTGAAGACCTACCTCACTCTGAGGCGGCCATACCAGATCCCGCAGGGCTCACTCTCACCATCACTAGGCACCACCCTCAGATTTTACTCACTCCTTACCTCCGCTCCCGGACAGCTCTGGCACAGACCGCACTAAAGATCCCAGAAGATACAGCTGATAGCTCCGGGTGGTCAGGGACGCCTGACCGCATTATTGTTAAGGCGTACATGGCAGGGAGGAGAGTGGCCGGGACCGCAAATCCGTCTGATTGCCTTGAGGGCAAAATTCTTCATCACTACATCAAGCAAAGGTTTCATACCTCCAGCGGAACTTACATAGAGCCCAGCAGAGTTCTCCAAGCTAACATCAAAATCGGAGTGGGCTAGAAAGACGCTAGAAAGACGCTTGCCCCTCTATAAGGGTTCTTCCACTAACTTCATGGGACCTGAGCTTACGTTTTTGTTGCAGTCAGATTCCCATCATTGAAACGTATTATTCCTATGTTGCCTTATGTGTTTCATGACAGTTCTTTTCTGATGTCCCCCTGATCAGTATACCTGATATTTTAATTGGGGTTTAGGTAGCTTTTTCCTTGTGAACGGTTGGGGTAGTTATCACATTTTTTTTCTGCATTTAATATCTCAAATGTCTACTTTTATAGCTGTTATATAATGCTCTCAACTCAGCTCCATGAGCTTTATTCTACATGATATATGGTTACCCTGACAGGAGCTTTTTAGCACTACACCCTCATCATATTATTTGCCTCCTATCACATCTATTTACAGATAAAGAGTAATATAAAATACCAAACATAGGATGAGGGTTATCACTGAAGAATCTAGGGAGGTTTTTGTTGATAATTTACTGTCTAGTCTATTATTGCAATATGACACTATGTATGTCTTACAACAATTGTCATTTTATTTTATCTACAGGGACATGAACCTCACTATCTCTACCTTAAGTATACCACCCTGATGATCTCAACTCTCACCCCTCCTGAACCTAATCTCTCTCACTATGAGACATTACCTGTTGGTATCAGCAGGCCGCTTAATTCCCCTAGCCCAGAAGGCAGATATAGGTGTCTCCATACATGCACATTTGAAGTACAAATACTATCCCTGAAGCTTTGGCTTATTGAGTTATCAAGATATAGTGCAAGTCTAATCAGGGTGATGCTCCCCATCTCTCTCCCCACTGCATACTCCCTAAACCTCAGATAAGACACACGTCTAACGTCCAACCCCCCCCCCCCCCCATAAATACTCCCTCTGCACTTTCCTACCTTTCATCTCTTTCTCCCCCTTCTTTTTCCTCCCTTCTTTAAATCAGCTCTAACCTGTTGATTTTTCCCATCTTACATCTTTACTAAGTACCAGGTCCAAAAGTGACCACCCATAATGCTAATTTCCTCTCTGTGTCCATTAGCTCCGTTGGGTTCAAAAGCAGCCCGTTGTTTGCATAGAGGAATTCACTATAGAACATAAAATAAAAATGAGGTCTCAGATGACTAGCCATATAGATATAATATATTTCTATTTATTTTTCTTGTACCTTTCTTTTTGCCTTAATTAAAACAATTTCTGATTGTCATGTAAAATGATATGTATGTTTAATGGCATTCCATACTTGTTGTATTCTCATATGACCTCAATAAAAAGTTTAAAAAAAAAAAAAGAATGGGAGAGACTTGGATCTTCTTTCTCTCCTTCGTTTAAGAAGTTGTTCCTGACTCTCAGCTAGAATTGTGGGGGTCTGTCCCTAAGGTGGATGGAGCTATCTCCACGCTCGCTAAGCGCACCACTATCCCTCTCGAGGATAGTTCGTCTAAGGAACCCATGGATAAGAAATTAGAGGCCCTGTTAAGAAAAAATGTTTGGGCACACTGGTTTCTTGTTTCAGCCTGCAGTGGCGGGAGCCGCTACCTATAGGTGTGACTGTCAGATATGATCGAGGTGGAAACTCCCCTCGATGAGATTCCAGAAAGTATTATGGCCCTGAGGGTAGCCAATCCGTTTATCTGTGATGCAAATATGCAGATTATTCGCTTAAATGCCAAGACATCAGGCTTTTCTGTTCTGTCACAGAGGGCTCTGTGAAGTCGTGGTCTGCTGACATGACGTCCAAATCTAGATTACGCTCCCTTCCATTTAAGGGGAAGGTTCTTTTCGGTCCAGGCCTGTACTCTATCATATCCACGGTCACAGGGGGCAAGGGTGCCTTTCTACCGCAGGATAAGAAAAATAAGACAAGGGGTCATAATTTCTCTTGCAAGGTGTATCCAGTCCACGGATTCATCCTTGTGGGATATTCTCATTCCCTACAGGAAGTGGCAAAGAGAGCACACAGCAGAGCTGTCCATATAGCTCCCCCTCTAGCTCCACCCCCCAGTCATTCTCTTTGCCGGCTCTAAGCACTAGGGTCTCTCTACGGGAGGGTAAAGTGAATGTGGTGTTAGAATTGAAGTTTTTATTATCTTCAATCAAATTCAGTTGGACCAGGAGACCAGAGATTCTCTTCTCTGGTGGTTGTCTCAGGCTCACCTGTCTCAGGGAATATGTTTCCGCAGGCCAGAGTGGGTCATTGTAACGACCGACGCCAGTCTGTTAGGCTGGGGTGCGGTCTGGGACCTCCTGAAAGCTCAGGGCTTATGGTCTCGGGAAGAAATGCTTCTCCCGATAAACATTCTGGAACTGAGGGCGATATTCAACACTCTTCAGGCATGGCCTCAACTAGCTGCGGCCAAATTCATCAGATTTCAGTCAGACAACATCACGACTGCTTACGTCAATCATCAGGGGGGAACAAAGAGTTCCCTAGCAATGACGGAAGTAACCAAAATAATCAGGTGGGCGGAGGATCATTCCTGCCATCTCTCAGCAATTCACATCCCAGGAGTAGACAACTGGGAGGCGGATTTTCTAAGTCGTCAGACTTTTCACCCGGGGGAGTGGGAACTCCACCCGGAGGTATTTGCCCAGCTGACTCAGCTAAGGGGCACTCCAGAGTTGGATCTGATGGCGTCCCGTCAGAACACCAAACTTCCTCTCTACGGGTCCAGGTCCCGGGATCCCAAGGCGGTATTGATGCTCTAGCAGCGCCTTGGTCCTTCAATCTGGCTTATGTTTTTCCACCGTTTCCTCTCCTTCCGCGTCTAGTTGCCAGAATCAAGCAGGAGAAGGCTTCGGTGATTCTGATAGCGCCTGTGTGGCCACGCAGGACTTGGTATGCAGACCTAGTGGACATGTCATCTGTCCCACCATGGACATTGCCAATGAGGGAGGATCTTCTGATACAGGGTCCGTTCAAGCATCCAAATTTAATTTCTATACGTCTGACTGCTTGGAGATTGAACGCTTAATTCTATCAAAGCGTGGGCTCTCTGAGTCAGTTATAGATACTCTGATTCAGGCTAGAAAGCCTGTCACCAGGAAAATCTACCATAAGATATGGCGGAAATATCTTTGTTGGTGTGAATCCGAGCGTTGCTCATGGAGTAAGATTAGGATTCCCAGGATATTGTCTTTTCTCCAAGAAGGATTGGAGAAAGGATTGTCAGCTAGTTCCTTAAAAGGACAAATATCTGCTTTGTCTATCCTGTTACACAAGCGTCTGGCAGAGGTGCCAGACGTTCAAGCGTTTGCTCAGGCTTTAGTCAGAATCAAGCCTGTGTATAAACCTGTGGCTCCGCCATGGAGTTTGAATCTAGTTCTTTCAGTTCTTCAAGGGGTTCCGTTTGAACCTTTACATTCCATAGACATTAAGTTGTTATCTTGGAAAGTTTTGTTTTTGATAGCTATCTCTTCTGCTCGAAGAGTTTCAGAATTATCTGCCTTACAGTGTGATTCACCTTACCTGGTGTTCCACGCAGATAAGGTAGTTTTGCGTACAAAGCCTGGTTTTCTTCCTAAAGTTGTTTCTAACAAGAATATTAACCAGGAAATAGTTGTTCCTTCTCTGTGTCCTAATCCTTCTTCGAAGAAGGATCGTCTATTACATAAACTTGATGTAGTTCGTGCTTTAAAGTTCTATTTACAAGCAACTAAGGATTTCAGACAAACATCTTCCTTGTTTGTTATCTATTCTGGTAAGAGGAGAGGTCAGAAAGCGACTGCTACCTCTTTCCTTTTGGCTGAAAAGCATCATCCGTTTGGCCTATGAGGCTGCTGGCCAGCAGCCTCCTAAAAGAATTACTGCTCATTCTACCAGAGCAGTGGCTTCCACATGGGCTTTCAAAAATGAGGCTTCTGTTGAACAGATTTGTAAGGCAGCGACTTGGTCTTCACTGCATACTTTTGCCAAATTTTACAAATTCGATACTTTTTGCTTCTTCGGAGGCTATTTTTGGGAGAGAGGTTTTTCAAGCAGTGGTGCCTTCCGTTTAAGGTACCTGTCTTGTTCCCTCCCTTCATCCGTGTCCTAAAGCTTTGGTATTTGTATCCCACAAGTAATGGATGAAGCCGTGGACTAGATACACCTTGCAAGAGAAAACAGAATTTATGCTTACCTGATAAATTACTTTCTCTTGTGGTGTATCCAGTCCACGGCCCGCCCTGGCATTTAAGTCAGGTAATTTTTTTTTGTTTAAACTACAGTCACCACTGCACCCTATGGTTTCTCCTTTTTCTTCCTAACCTTTGGTCGAATGACTGGGGAGTGGAGCTAGAGGGGGAGCTATATGGACAGCTCTGCTGTGTGCTCTCTTTGCCACTTCCTGTAGGGAATGAGAATATCCCACAAGTAAAGGATGAATCCGTGGACTGGATACACCTCAAGAGAAAGTAATTTATCAGGTAAGCATAAATTCTGTTTTTTGTTCGGGCAAGTCCCAACGACGGCAGCCTCCCGCAAAGCCCGAGCAGTCCAAGGGTACTTGGAAGCCATCTCAGTCTTGTAATAAAGCCAAGCCGAACAAGAAGCCCGCTGAGACAGTCGGCATGAAGGGGCGGCCTCCGGCCAGTCCTGGATCGTGTAGGGGGCAGACTATCTCTTTTCGCTGAGGCTTGGATGAGAAACCTACAGAATCCTTGGGTTCTGGAAGTCATTGCCAAGGGTTACAGGATAGGTTTCAAATCTTTCCCTCCCAGGAGCAGATTCCTCTTGTCAAATCTATCAAAACCAGAGAAGCAAAATGCCTTTCTAGAGTGCGTGAGGGATCTCTCCTCTTAGAGTAATTGTACCAGTACCTCTGCCAGTAAGAGGTCTAAGGTACTATTCAAACCTTTTTGTGGTCCCAAAGAAAGGGTACGTTTCGCCCAATTCTAGACCTAAAGTGCTTAAACAAGTTTGTCGGTCCCATCGTTTAAGATGGAGACAATAAGGTCCATTCTGCCCCTAGTTCAAGAAGGACAGTTCATGACAACGATAAACTTGAAGGACTCTTACCTTCATGTGCCATTTCACAAGGATCACTTCAAGTTCCTAAGATTTGCTTTTCTGGACCAGCACTTCCAGTTTGTAGCTCTCCCCTTTGGTCTGGCTACTGCTCCAAGAGTCTACGAAGGTTCTGAGAGCTCTGCTCGCGGTGGCGAGATCCAGAGGTATTTCAGTAGCGCCTTATCTGGACGACATTCTGGTCCAGACTCTGTCCTGCCGACTGGCAGAGGACCATTCGAGGGCTCTTCTACTTCGATCTCATGGATGGAAAATAAACTCAGGAAAGAGTTCTCTGGTTCCCAGTACAAAAGTGGAGTTCCTGGGAACGATAATAGACACCATATCCATGAAAATATTCCTGTCAGACCAGAGACATTGCAAAATTGCCTCCAGCTGTCTTGCCCTTCAGACCTCTTCAAGGCCATCTGTGGCCCAGTGTATGGAGGTGATTGGGCTCATGGTATCCAGCATAGATGTCATTCCTGTCAGTATATACCAGGGCTATAATACAATTTATTAATTATTATTCTTTAAAATAATCCCCAATTAAAATGTATATAGGAAACAATTGAAATTAATATTTATTCCTAAATTCTTTAGATTAGTTAAAATTTATAACACATTGAATTATATTTATAGAAACTAGATTATGAATCAACCATACACATATGCTGTTATAATATTCTATACAACAGATCACAAAAATATACCTTTAAAATTAACCTTATTCACAATGAATTGCATTAAAATACCAGAGTATGGACCGTTAACTTATAAATGCTTAGACAATATAACAAAATGCTTTAACATCCAATTGATATGCCAATTTATTTGGACTGAAATAACCTCTTAGCTACAATAAAGCAAATTCTAAAATATATAGTTGCAAATATAAATTACTTAGCACTAAATATGACTTAGTTTTAAACTACACAGGACTATGAACACAAGCTTAAAATGCAAAGTATGCTCTTTAAATTTACCAGCTGTAATCTAACTTTAGCCTTATAATGCCCTTGATTTAAATATTATATATATATTTAACAATTTATTACTTTACCAGGTCACCAGTTTGAGAATTCAGTTAATATCCAAATATGTCTATCGTCATATGTTTAAGGAGAATTATTCCCATTTGTAAGAGAATTAATCTTGATAGTCTCTTATCCACAAAGAGTGTCCCAACGTATTTGTCTTACAGAAAACTGTGTTAGCACACTGGTCTCTCTATAAGAAAAAATGGCAACAGCAGGATTGCAAACAGTCACCAACCAAAATTTTTCCACCAAGATCCTTTTCTCTTTGTGCAGGGAGCTTTTGTCCGAGAGACAACTCCTCCCCATGTCTTAATCATTTGATTTTTGTGTGGGCATTTAATCAATATTAAACATGATGCACTTACCACAATACAAAGTAATTCTACTACATTTAAAATATATGGGTATTTAAAAGGATTTTAATACTTTTAGCATTGATCTAATTAATTTCTGTTATCTTAATATCACATACATACCTGGGGTGTCTTTGCCTCCTCCTGGTGGCCAGGCTCTGTATTTCCCATAAGTAAGGAACCAGTCCACGGATCATCCATTACTTATGGGATATTCTCCTTCCCAACATGAAGTTGCAAGAGGATCACCCACAGCAGAGCTGCTATATAGCTCCTCCCCTCACTGCCATATCCAGTCATTCTCTTGCAACTCAACTAAGATGGAGGTCGTAAGAGGACTGTGGTGTTTTATACTTAGTTTATTCAATCAAAAGTTTATTTTTAAATGGTACCAGAGTGTACTGTTTATCTCAGGCAGTATTTGGAAGAAGAATCTGCCTGCGTTTTCTATGATCTTAGCAGAAGTAACTAAGATCCTTTGCTGTTCTCACATATTCTGAGGAGTGAGGTAACTTCAGAGGGGGAATAGCGTGTAGGTTTTCCTGCAATAAGGTATGTGCAGTTAAAATACTTTTCTAGGGATGGAATTTGCTAGAAAATGCTGCTGATACCGAAGTAATGTAAGTAAAGCCTTAAATGCAGTGATAGCGACTGGTATCAGGCTTATTAATAGAGATACATACTCTTTTATAAAAGTGTATTTTAAAACGTTTGCTGGCATGTTTAATCGTTTTTTATATATGTTTGGTGATAAAACTTATTGGGGCCTAGTTTTTTCCACATGGCTGGCTTGAATTTTGCCTAGAAACAGTTCCTGGAGGCTTTCCACTGTTGTAATATGAGTGGGAGGGGCCTATTTTAGCGTTTTTTTGCATAGCAAAAATTAGACACAGACATCCAGCTTCTTCCTGCATGTTCCAGGACTTCTCTGAAGGGATCAAAAGGCTTCAAAAGTCGTATTGAGGGAGGTAAAAAGCCACAGTAGAGCTGTGGCAGTTGTTGTGACTGTTTAAAAAACGTTTTTGTCATGTTCCGTTTTTGGTATTATGGGGTTAATCATCCATTTGCAAGTGGGTGCAATGCTCTGCTAACTTGTTACATACACTGTAAAAATTTCGTTAGTGTAACTGCCTTTTTTCACTGTTATTTCAAATTTGGACAAAATTTGTTTCTTAAAGGTGCAGTAACGTTTTTTATATTGCTTGTAATCTTGTTTTAAGTGTTTTCCAAGCTTGCTAGTCTCATTGCTAGTCTGTTTAAACATGTCTGACACAGAGGAACCTACTTGTTCATTATGTTTGAAAGCCATGGTGGAGCCCCATAGGAGAATGTGTACTAAATGTATTGATTTCACCTTAAACAGTAAAGATCAGTCTTTATCTATAAAAGATATCACCAGAGGGTTCTGTCGAGGGGGAAGTTATGCCGACTTACTCTCCCCACGTGTCAGACCCTTCGCCTCCCACTCAGGGGACGCACGCTAATATGGTGCCAATTACATCAAGGACGCCTATAGCGATTACCTTGCAGGACATGGCTGCAATCATGAATAATACCCTGTCAGAGGTATTATCTAGATTGCCTGAATTAAGAGGCAAGCGCGATAGCTCTGGGGTTAGGAGAGATACAGAGCACGCAAATGCTGTAAGAGCCATGTCTGATACTGTGTCACAGTATGCAGAACATGAGGACGGTGAGCTTCATTCTGTGGGTGACATCTCTGACTCGGGGAAACCTGATTCAGAGATTTTAAATTTAAGCTTAAGAACCTCCTTGTATTGCTTGGGGAGGTATTAGCTGCTCTGAATGACTGTAACACAGTTGCAATTCCAGAGAAATTGTCTAGGCTGGATAGATACTATGCGGTGCCGGTGTGTACTGACGTTTTTCCTATACCTAAAAGGCTTACGTAAATTATTAGCAAGGAGTGGGATAGACCTGGTGTGCCCTTTTCCCCACCTCCTATATTTAGAAAAATGTTTCCAATAGACGCCACTACACGGGACTTATGGCAGACGGTCCCTAAGGTGGAGGGAGCAGTTTCTACTTTAGCAAAGCGTACCACTATCCCGGTTGAGGACAGTTGTGCTTTTTCAGATCCAATGGATAAAAAATTGGAGGGTTACCTTAAGAAAATGTTTATTCAACAAGGTTTTATTTTGCAGCCCCTTGCATGCATTGCGCCTGTCACTGCTGCGGCTGCATTCTGGTTTGAGGCCCTGGAAGAGGCCATCCATACAGCTCCATTAGGGGAAATTATTGACAAGCTTAGAACGCTTAAGCTAGCTAACTCATTTGTTTCTGATGCCATTGTTCATTTGACTAAACTAACGGCTAAGAATTCTGGATTCGCCATCCAGGCACGTAGGGCGCTATGGCTTAAATCCTGGTCAGCTGACGTGACTTCAAAGTCTAAATTACTCAACATTCCTTTCAAGGGGCAGACCTTATTCGGGCCTGGCTTGAAGGAAATTATTGCTGACATTACTGGAGGCAAGGGTCATACCCTTCCTCAGGACAGGGCCAAATCAAAGGCCAAACAGTCTAATTTTCGTGCCTTTCGGAATTTCAAGGCAGGAGCAGCATCAACTTCCTCCGCTTCAAAACAAGAGGGAACTGTTGCTCATTCCAGACAGGCCTGGAACAAGGGCAAGCAGGCCAGAAAACCTGCTGCTGCCCCCAAGACAGCATGAAGGAACGGCCCCCTATCTGGAAACGGATCTAGTAGGGGGCAGACTTTCTCTCTTCGCCCAGGCGTGGGCAAGAGATGTTCAGGATCCCTGGGCGTTGGAGATCATATCTCAGGGATATCTTCTGGACTTCAAAGCTTCTCCTCCACAAGGGAGATTTCATCTTTCAAGGTTATCAGCAAACCAGATAAAGAAAGAGGCATTCCTAAGCTGTGTGCAAGACCTCCTAGTAATGGGAGTGATCCATCCAGTTCCGCGGACGGAACAGGGACAGGGCTTTTATTCAAATCTGTTTGTGGTTCCCAAGAAAGAGGGAACCTTCAGACAAATCTTGGATCTAAAGATCTTAAACAAATTCTTCAGAGTTCCATCATTCAAAATGGAAACTATTCGGACCATCCTACCCATGATCCAAGAGGGTCAGTACATGACCACAGTGGACTTAAAGGATGCCTACCTTCACATACCGATTCACAAAGATCATCATCGGTTCCTAAGGTTTGCCTTTCTAGACAGGCATTGCCAATTTGTAGCTCTTCCCTTCGGGTTGGCTACAGCCCCGAGAATCTTTACAAAGGTTCTGGGCTCACTTCTGGCGGTTCTAAGACCGCGAGGCATAGCGGTGGCTCCGTATCTAGACGACATCCTGATACAGGCGTCAAGCTTTCAAATTGCCAAGTCTCATACAGAGATAGTTCTGGCATTTCTGAGGTCGCATGGGTGGAAAGTGAACGTGGAAAAGAGTTCTCTATCCCCACTCACAAGAGTCACCTTCCTAGGGACTCTTATAGATTCTGTAGAGATGAAAATTTACCTGACGGAAAAAACTTTTAAATGCTTGCCGTGTCCTTCATTCCATTCCACGTCCGTCAGTGGCTCAGTGCATGAAAGTAATCGGCTTAATGGTAGCGGCAATAGACATAGTGCCATTTGCGCGCCTGCATCTCAGACCGCTGCAATTATTCATGCTAAGTCAGTGGAATGGGGATTACTCAGATTTGTCCCCTCTACTAAATCTGGATCAAGAGACCAGAGATTCTCTTCTCTGGTGGCTATCTCGGGTCCATCTGTCCAAGGGTATGACCTTTCACAGGCCGGATTGGACGATTGTAACAGATGCCAGCCTTCTAGGTTGGGGCGCAGTCTGGAACTCCCTGAAGGCTCAGGGATCGTGGACTCAGGAGGAGAAACTCCTCCCAATAAATATTCTGGAGTTAAGAGCAATATTCAATGCTCTTCTAGCTTGGCCTCAGTTAGCAACCCTCATTCATCAGATTTCAGTCGGACAACATCACAACTGTGGCTTACATCAACCATCAAGGGGGAACCAGGAGTTCCCTAGCGATGTTAGAAGTCTCAAAGATAATTCGCTGGGCAGTCTCTCACTCTTGCCATCTGTCAGCGATCCACATCCCAGGCGTAGAGAACTGGGAGGCGGTTTTCTAAGTCGTCAGACTTTTCATCCGGGGGAGTGGGAACTCCATCCGGAGGTGTTTGCTCAACTGATCCATCGTTGGGGCAAACCAGAACTGGATCTCATGGCGTCTCGCCAGAACGCCAAGCTTCCTTGTTACGGGTCCAGGGACCCGGGAGCGACGCTGATAGTTGCTCTAGCAGCTCCTTGGTTCTTCAACCTGGCGTATGTGTTTCCACCGTTTCCTCTGCTCCCTCGACTGATTGCCAAAATCAAGCAGGAGAGAGCATCAGTGATTCTGATAGCGCCTGTGTGGCCATGCAGGACCTGGTATGCAGACCTAGTGGACATGTCATCCTTTCCACCATGGACTCTGCCTCTGAGACAGGACCTTCTGATACAAGGTCCTTTCAATCATCCAAATCTAATTTCTCTGAGACTGACTGCATGGAGATTGAACGCTTGATCCTATCGAGGCGTGGCTTCTCTGAGTCAGTCATTGATACCTTAATACAGGCACGAAAGCCTGTAACCAGGAAAATCTACCATAAGATATGGCGTAAATATCTTTATTGGTGTGAATCCAAGAATTACTCATGGAGTAAGGTTAGGATTCCTAGGATATTGTCCTTTCTCCAAGAGGGTTTGGACAAAGGATTATCAGCTAGTTCTTTAAAAGGACAGATTTCTGCTCTGTCTATTCTTTTGCACAAGCGTCTGGCAGAGGTTCCAGATGTCCAGGCATTTTGTCAGGCTTTGGTTAGAATTAAGCCTGTGTTTAAAACTGTTGCTCCCCCGTGGAGCTTAAACTTGGTTCTTAAAGTTCTTCAAGGAGTTCCGTTTGAACCCCTTCATTCCATTGATATTAAAATTTTATCTTGGAAAGTTCTGTTTTTGATGGCTATTTCCTCGGCTCGAAGAGTCTCTGAGCTATCTGCCTTACAATGTGATTCTCCTTATCTGATTTTTCATGCAGATAAGGTAGTTCTGCGTACCAAACCTAGGTTTTTACCTAAGGTGGTTTCTAACAAGAATATCAATCAAGAGATTGTTGTTCCATCATTGTGTCCTAATCCTTCTTCAAAGAAGGAACGTCTCTTACATAATCACAATACAAGTCCGTGCCTTGAAGTTTTACTTACAAGCTACTAAAGATTTTCGCCAAATATCTTCCCTGTTTGTCATTTACTCTGGACAGAGGAGAGGTCAAAAAGCTTCGGCAACCTCTTTCCTTTTGGCTTCGGAGCATAATTCGCTTAGCCTATGAGACTGCCGGACAGCAGCCGCCTGAAAGGATTACAGCTCATTCTACTAGAGCTGTGGCTTCCACCTGGGCCTTTAAAAATGAGGCCTCTGTTGAACAGATTTGCAAGGCTGCGACTTGGTCTTTGCTTCACACCTTTTCAAAATTTTACAAATTTGATACTTTTGCTTCTTCGGAGGCTGTTTTTGGGAGAAAGGTTCTTCAGGCAGTGGTCCCTTCCGTTTAATCCTGCCTTGTCCCTCCCATCATCCGTGTACTTTAGCTTTGGTATTGGTATCCCATAAGTAATGGATGATCCGTGGACTGGATACACTTAACAAGAGAAAACATCATTTATGCTTACCTGATACATTTATTTCTCTTGTAGTGTATCCAGTCCATGGCCCGCCCTGTCCTTTTAAGGCAGGTCTAAATTTTAATTAAACTACAGTCACCACTGCACCCTATGGGTTCTCCTTTCTCGTCTTGTTTCGGTCGAATGACTGGATATGGCAGTGAGGGGAGGAGCTATATAGCAGCTCTGCTGTGGGTGATCCTCTTGCAACTTCCTGTTGGGAAGGAGAATATCCCATAAGTAATGGATGATCCGTGGACTGGATACACTACAAGAGAAATACATTTATCAGGTAAGCATAAATTATGTTTTTTTAGGACTTCGTCTGGGTGTGCTAAAAGGCTAGCAGCAAGCAGAGGCGTTCTAGACTGTGGCTTATTAGTATTAACTACTAGAACAAGCAAGGAAGACGATAGGGGCACAGCTTAGGAGCTATGGACTCCTGTACCCATAAGTTTGTTGCAGCCTTGGCATCAAGTTAATTTAAATGCACACGAAACTCAAATTTATTTTTTTTCTAATCCAATAACTATGTCCAGCACCTGAGCAATCCCTTCACAGGTGAGTCCACATAGGACAGGAGCAATGGCTATCACTCATAGTGTGAATACAATACATACAAATGCCCACAGAACTTAGCAACACTTAATTTAATGAAAACAAACACAGATGTTCATGCAACACTTTTCACAGGCCCTTAATAAACATGCAATTTATTTCTTTTATAATTCATCGCATACAATTTTAAACAACTTTCTAACTAATCTGTTATTCAATTTGCTTAGTTCTCTTGGTATAGATTAAAAGAATACCTAGTTAGGCCTGGGAGCTAGCAGCTGACTGTTGGCTTTACATATGTTATTGGCTTACTGGTGTGTTCAGCTAGCTCAAAGTAGTGCATTCTTGCTCCTTCAATAAAGGATTCAAAAAAAGGAAGACAATTTGATAATATAACATTTTTAACCCTTTGAGTGCTAATTACGGCTCTGAGCCGTCGCAGAGTTTCCCACTCTGGTGCTAATGACGGCTCAGAGCCGTCGCTAGCACTCTCCCACCTTGAGGGAGATCCTACGCAATGGCGTGATGACGTCACTGCGCAACTTTATTTATACTTAACAATGTTAAGTATAGGAGCAGGGGGCATACTGCTTAGAAGCCTGTATCTCAGGAATCTAAGCAGCTACAGACACCCCAAGACCCACTGTTGGAAAGGTAATCGCCTAACCTTTCAAACAGTGTAAGTCTTGGGGGTCTGAAAAGAGGAAAAAAAAAGTTTTTAATTTTTTTTTTTAAATATAAAAAAAAAAACGTAATAAATGGCTCTTAAAGGGCTCTCAAGTCAAAATGAAACCTCATAATAAAGATATGTAGAACAGACACCTGACTCCTCTGTTTACAGCATGCTTTCTATTGTTTACTCTGGGGACTTAAAGCTCATTTGAACAAGTCCAAACGGGACAAGAAGTCTGTTTCCCACCTCCATAACTACTATTTCAGTAACATACGCACAAATGCTCCTGCATTTAAATACCACTCCTACTCTCTGGGTTAGCAGTGAAATTAAAAAGTGTGGGATCCTGCTAGGGGCAGTTTTTAATCAGGTGGCTTGGATTCAGTCTATCCCAGACCTCTGGGTTCAGAACGTTTTTCTCAAGCATATGGCATTTGTTTAAGAACAAGGCCTCCAAGAGTTTTTTTCTTCAAACTGTCTCAGATTTTCAATTGGCCTCTGTTGAGAAATAGGATTATTATTCCAGTACAATTGTTCCAAAGGACACATTCAGACCAATTTTGGATCTTTAACTCAAAACAGTTTGTAAGAATTCCATCTTTCAGAATTAAACATGCATACCGCCACACTGCCCTGAATGCACCCGATCCCGTCTGATCTCGAAAGTTAAGCAGGGCCAGGCTTGGTCAGTACCTGAAAAAAGAATATCAAGGTTCTGGGTAACCTTTTGTCTATATCAGAGGTCAGTGTATTGCAGTGCTTTCGCCACACAAATTCACTAACTGTATGATGTCTTGTTCCGAGCTCAATCCTTTTCCTTTAACTGAATTTCTTTCTAATGACACGATGAGTCCACTGATCATCTAATTACTATTGGGAATATCATTCCTGCCCAGCAGGAGGTAGCAAAGAGCACCACAGCAAAGCTGTTAAATATCACCTCCCTTCCCTCTAACCCAGTCATTCTCTTTACCACTTCCTTGCTCTAACGTAGGCAAAGTTGAATGTTAGAAAAACATTCTTCAAGCAAGATTTTTTTTTTTTTTTTTAAAGCAGTGTAAGATTGTTCTGCTTTGTTCTAGGGTGTAGCCGTAGTGCATATCAGTCTCTTCAGTAGAGCAGTGGTGGCTTTAAAGCAATGGGAACTTGTGGGACATAATTCTCACTGCGCCTCCCATATATTTACGCCTCCCTACCCATGCAAGCCTGAGTAAGATTTCTCAGTCTTTGTTTCTATCCACAGGTCCATGTGAGGGAACTGGCCTCCCAAACCTAGTGAGCTGCCGTGCTGCCTGGCAGAAGTATTAAGGTAAGTGCTAACTTTATATTTTTCTGGGACATGCAGAGAAAAAGGATAGCACTTTTACTTTCATTGGGACAAATTACATTTCTATGACAGGGAAATATTAAGGGCAGCGGGGCGGGCACTGGGGACGAGGAGAACTGGCTCTTGGTGGTGTATGTTTTTATACTTAACTCTGGACGGCTGTGTTAATTGAATTACCCGATTGGGAGTTTTAAGGTTACGCCCACGATGGGCGGAGTTGGGTACGGTGGCAGTTCCTATTGCATGCCTTTTTTCTAGCCCTGTTTGTCACTTCCTGTGTCTTCAGAGGGAAATTCAGCTGTGTCACAGATTCAGCTGCGTTGTGGTTATGGACCGCAGTGTTTACAGAGTTTAGTCCGGATCAGTCACAAAGTAGTTTACTTAGAGGCAGGCAGGTGTAAGCACCTCAATAACGCTAAACTGTTGTGTAGAGTTGTCTGAAAGTTATTTTGGGGGCTAAGGTGTAATTTTAATAGTTGAAAAATAAAGCAGCTGTTTTGTTTGTTTTAAAATTTAAAGGAACAGTAAAGATTTTTTTAACCTTTGTTGGGGAATATTTTCTGAGTTAAATATCAGTTGTCTGTTTATTGGTGAATACATGTTTATGTTCTGATGCTAATGTTGAACCACCAATCCCTTTCTGTTCCTCATGTATTGAGAGATCTATACATTATAGGGAGACTTTTTTCTGAGCCAACATTGTCTAAGGCAAATACTGTTTAGGCGTCTTCTGACAATGTTCAAGATATGCCACAGCTTTCTCCTCAAGCGTCCCAAAGCTTAGCGTCCATACAGCCAGTGCCCTTCGCTTCCTCTATTACTCCACCTGGAGTTAACTTGCAAGACATCGCTTCCCTAATGTCATCAGTGGTATCTGATGCTGCTTTTCCCATGCTGCAGGGAAAGCGCAAGAGGAAATGTAATCAATCTAGGAATAAGGTTGCTGACACAGTAGTGGCTATTCTGAATGTTTCTTCCCACAAACCTGAAGAGGGAAGATACTTCGGTAGCATCCGAGGGTGAAATCTCAGACAGTGTTATACCTTTTAACTGATACTGAAGTTGTTTCTTTCTGGTTCAAGCTTGAACACCTCCGTTTGTTATTTAAGGAGGTTTTAGCTACCATGGACGACTCAGACACTACTGTCTTAGTCAATCCTAAGAAATCTTGCAAACTAAACAAGTATTTTGACGCACCCTCCATGGTGGAATTATTTCCTGTATCAGATAGGGCTACAGAGATTATTGCTAAGGAATGGGAGAGACCGGGTATCCCTTTTTCTCCATCCCCTATATTTAAAAAGATGTTTCCTATCGCAGACTCTATCAAGGAGTCTTGGCAGACAGTACCCAAAGTGGAAGGAGCAATTTCCATGCTAGCTAAGAGAACTATTCCCATAGAGGATAGTTGTTCCTTTAAGGATCCTATGGATAAGAAGTTAGAGGGGTTGCTCAAGAAGATGTATGTACACCAGGGTTTGCAATGGCAACCTGCGGTTTGTGTTGCTACTGTCACTAGTGCGGCAGCATACTGGTTTGATGCGTTGTCCGATTCTATTCGGACAGACGCTCCCCTCGAGGAAATCCAGGATAGGATAAAGGCCCTTAAATTGGCCAACTCCTTTATCACAGATGCTTCCCTTCAGGTTATTAAGCTGGGAGCTAAGATTTCTGGTTTTGTCGTCCTGGCCCGCAGAGCCTTATGGTTAAAGTCTTGGTCTGCGGATGTGTCATCTAAGTCTAAACTTTTGGTGATTTCTTACAAGGGAAATACCTTGTTTGGACCAGGTTTGACGGAAATCATTTCTGACATTACGGGAGGAAAGGGCCATTTCCTCCCAATTTTCGTTATTTTCGAAATTTCATGGGAAATCCTTCCACTCCCTCTTCCAAGCAGGAGCAATCTAAGCCTTCCTGTTCAGTCTTGGAACAAGGGAAAACAATCCAAGAAGCCTGCTATTGAATCAAAAGCAGCATGAAGGGTCTGTCCCCGATCTGGGACCGGATCTTGTGGGGGCAGACTTTCCTTCACTCAGGCTTGGGTTTGAGATGCTCAGGATCCCTGGGCGGTGTCACACGTGTCCCAGGGATACAAACTAGAGTTCAAGACATGTCCTCCCAGGGGCAGGTTTCTGCTTTCAAGATTATCGGTAGACCAGAGAAAGAGAGGCGTTCATACACTGTGTTTGGGACCTCTCCGACCTGGGAGTGATTGTTCCTGTTCCGATACAGGAAAGGGGTCTGGGGTTTTATTCCAATCTGTTCATGGTTCCCAAAAAGGAGGGAACCTTCAGACCAATTTTAGATCTCAAAAGTCTAAACAAATTCCTCAGTGCCGTTCTTCAAGATGGAAACTATTCATTCCATTCTTCCTTTGGTCCAAGAGGGTCAATTTATGAAAACGGTGGATTTAAAGGATGCGTACCTGCATGTCCCCATCCACGGGGACCATCACAAGTTTCTAAGGTTTGCATTTCTAGACAAACACTTCCAGTTTGTGGCTCTTCCATTCGGCCTTGCCACATCTCCCAGAATTTTTTCAAAGGTTCTGGGATCTCTGTTAGCGGTGCTCCGATTGCGGGACATTGCAGTGGCGCCTTATATGGACGACATTCTGGTTCAGGCGTCTTCTTTTCAACAAGCAAGATCCCACACGGAAATGTTATCTTTCCTGCGATCTCACAGATGGAAGGTAAATTTGGAGAAGAGTTCCTTAGTTCCAAATGCAAGGGTAATTTTCTTGGGAACCATAATAGATTCCATATCAGTGATGATTTTTCTGACAAAAGGAAATTAAAGATTTTTGATTCTTGCCTAGCGCTTCAGTCCTCTCCGTGGCCATCAGTGGGTCAGTGCATAGAGGTAATCGGTCTGATGGTAGCGGCAATGGACATCATCCCGTTCGCTCGTTTCCACCTCAGACCTCTGCAGTTAAGCAGGCTCAGTCAGTGGAATGGAAATTATGCGCATCTGTCTCCGCGATTACAGCTGGAGCAAGAGACAAGGGATTCTCTTCTTTGGTGGTTGTCTCAGGATCATCTTTCCCAAGGAACCTGCTTCTGCAGACCCCCGGGGTCGATTGTGACAAAATATGCCAGCCTTCTGGGATGGGGAGCAGTCTGGGGCTCTCTAAAGGCTCAGGGAACATGGACTCGGTCGAAGTCTGTTCTACCCATAAACATTCTGGAGCTGAGAGCAATCTTCAATGCTCTTCTAACCTGGCCTCAGTTAGCCTTGGCCCGGTTCATCAGGTTCCAGTCGGACATCATAACTTCAGTGGCTTACATCAATCATCAGGGAGGAACTCTGAGTTCCTTGGCCATGACAGAGGTAGCCAAGATCATTCAATGGGCGGAGACCCACAATTGCTATCTGTCGGCGATCCACATCCCAGGAGTGGACAACTGGGAGGCGGACTTTTTGAGCAGGCAGACCTTTCACCCGGGGGAGTGGGAACTCCACCCGGAAGTGTTTTCCAGCCTGATTCTCAAATGGGGACAGCCGGATCTGGACCTCATGGCATCGCGGCAGAATGCCAAGATGTCGAGGTCAAGGGACTTCCGTTGAGGAAGGACCACCTTCTTCAAGGGGAGACTTCCGTTGAGGAAGGACCTTCTTCTTCAAGGGCCCTTCCTTAATCAAAATTTAGTTTCTCTGAAGCTGACTGCTTGGAGATTGAACGCTTATTTTTATCCAAGCGTGGATTTTCGGAATCTGTCATTGAGACCATGATTCAGGCTCGTAAACCTGTTACTAGAAAGATTTACCACAAGATATGGCGTAAATATCTATATTGGTGTGAATCCAAGGGCTACTCTTGGAGTAGAGTTAGGATTCCTAGAATTCTGTCCTTTCTCCAAGAATGTTTGGAGAAGGGTTTATCGGCAAGTTCCCTAAAGGGTCAAATATCTGCCTTGTCTATTTTATTACATAAACGTCTGGTGGACGTACCAAACGTGCAATAGTTTTGTCAGAATTGGGCCTGTGTTCAAGCCAGTTACTCCCCCCTGGAGTCTTAATTTAGTTCTTAAGGTTCTTCAAGGGGCTCCGTTTGAGCCTATGCATTCCTTAGATATTAAGTTATCTTGGAAAGTTTTGTTTCTTGTTGCTTTTTCATCTGCTCGTATAGTGTCAGCTCTCAGCATTACAATATGAGTCTCTTTACCTTATTTTTCATTCGGATAAGGTGGTTTTGTGTACTAAGTTAGGGTTCCTCCCTAAAGTAGTTTCAGACCGGAACATTAATCAGGAGATTGTTGTTCCTTCCTTGTGTCCTAATCCTCCTCCTCAAAAGGAACGGCTTTTGCACAACCTGCATTAAAATTCTATTTACAGGTGACTAAGGATTTTCATCAGTCTACTGCTCTGTTTGTGGTATTCTCTGGGAAACGTAAGGGTCAGAAAGCTACGGCTACTTTCTTTGTGGCTGAAGACTATCATTTGCTTTGCCTATGAAACTGCTGGACAGCAGCCTCCTGAGAGAGTTACGGCTCATTCTACGAGGGCTGTTTCCTCTTCCTTGGCATTCAAAAATGAAGCTTCTGTGGAACAGGTTTGCAAGGCTGCAACTTGGTCCTCTCCACACTTTTTTTTTTTTTCTTCAAAATTCTATAAATTTTGACGCTTTTTTGCCTCAGCCGAGGCCTCTTTTGGGAGAAAGGTTCTTCAAGCAGTGGCGCCTTGCGTTTAGGTTCCCTGTCTTGTCCCTCCCTTATCTGTGTACTCTAGCTTGGGTATTGATTCCCAATAGTAATTAGATGATCCCTGGACTACTCATGTCATTAGAAAGAAAACAAAATTTATGCTTACCTGATACATTTATTTATTTCTTGACAAGATGAGTCCACGGCCCGCCGGTTGTTGGTATATTATAAACTTCAGACAACTCTGCACCTTGTTGCTTCCTTTCTCTCCTTTTGCTTCGGCCAAATGACTGGGGTTGGAGGGAAGGGAGGTGATATTTAACAGCTTTGCTGTGGTGCTCTTTGCTGCCTGCTGCTGGGCAGGAGTGATATTCCCAATAGTAATTAGATGATCCGTGGACTCATCGTGTCAAATTTATCAGGTAAGCATAAATTTTTGTTTTCACACGAAACTAGTGTCTTCAAACTAATTTGGTGTCGATGAATTTTTCTCCTTTTAGTCTTTCACTCCCTTCAGTGGCTCTGTGAATAAAGTACTAATATAAGTACTACGTCTCATAATTACAGTTTCAGATTCTCATGGGCAGAAGTCAATTCTTGCCTAAATCTTATGATTCACATTTCAAGAGTGAACAATAGGAATCTGTCTTTCTCAGTCATTTAGTCTCTACATCCAGGGGAGTGGTCTCTTCATTAGGATGTGTTCTATCTGATTGTGGATCTTTGGGGCCTAACAGAAATAGATCTAAGGGTCTCTCGCTTGAGCATCAAACTTCCCAGGTACTTTGCAAAGTCCATGGATCCTTAAGCAGAGGTAGTGGATGCTCTAGTATTTCCTTGGTCATTTCAACCTGCTTATCTATCGGTTTTCTCCTCTGGTTCCTTTTTTCAGGAGTGATTTTTAAGATAGGACTAGAAAAGTAATTTGTAATCCTGATTGCCGTTGCGTTACAGGGTTTGGCATAGTGATCTAGTTCAAAAGTCAAGTTATTCGCCTTGACCTCTTCCTCTGCTTTCAAACTTTTTGCCTTTTTTATAGGTCTTTTTTTTTTTTTTTTTTTTTTTTTTTTTTCCCTTCCGGATCTTTAGTCTCAAGTTTCATGGCATGGAAATTGAATGCTTAGTTCTGAGAAATAAAAGTCTCTAGGAAAATGTATCACAAAGTTTGATAGATCATAATTTTGTCTTACTCTTTTAGAATGCCTAGAATTCTTCAGTTTTTTTACAGGATGGTTTAGATCAAGGGTCGCCAACCTTTCGGACCTCAGGGACCACTAAACTCACAATTTTGAATCCCATGGACCATGATTTTTTTTTTTTTTTTTTAAAAAGGTACCTGTGTGTGTGTGTGTATATATATGTATATATATATGTATATATATATATCTATATATATATATATATATATATATATATATCTCTTGTAAAGGTGTATCCAGTCCACGGGTTCATCCATTACTTGTGGGATATTCTCCTTCCCAACAGGAAGTTGCAACAGGACACCCACAGCAGAGCTGTCTATATAGCTCCTCCCCTAACTGCCACCCCCAGTCATTCTCTTGCAACTCTCGACAAGATATGACGTGTAAGAGAGATATGGTGACTTAGTGTAGTTATTTACCTTCAATCAAGAGTTTATTTTTAAACGGTACCGGCGTTGTACTGTTTTACTCTCAGGCAGAAATTAGAAGAAGAATCTGCCTGGAGGTTGATGATCTTAGCGGTTTGTAACTAAGGTCCATTGCTGTTCTCACACATAACTGAAGAGTATGGAAAGAAAACTTCAGTTGGGGGGAACGGTTTGCAGATTACCTGCTTTGGGGTATGTTCAGTATATTTATTTCTAGAGAGATAAGGTCTAGAAAATGCTGACAGAGCCTTGTATATCAGACGTAAGCCTGATGAAGTGATTTAACAACTGGGATCATGCTTACAAAAAAGGGTAATATTCATGTTAATACTCATATTAGTGTCAAAACGTTTGCATGGTTTATAGAAAAAACGTTTTTTCTCTTGAGGGTGATAAATCTTTATTTGGGGCCTAGTTTTCCACATGGCTAGTCAGATTACTCCTATGAGTACTTTCTCCAACATAGGTGTGTCCGGTCCACGGCGTCATCCTTACTTGTGGGAATATCTCTTCCCCAACAGGAAATGGCAAAGAGTCCCAGCAAAGCTGGCCATATAGTCCCTCCTAGGCTCCGCCCACCCCAGTCATTCTCTTTGCCGTTGCACAGGCAACATCTCCACGGAGATGGTTAAGAGTATGTGGTGTTTAGTTGTAGTTTTTTATTCTACTATCAAGAGTTTATTTTAAAATAGTGCTGGTATGTACTATTTACTCTGAAACAGAAAAGGATGAAGATTTCTGTTTGTGAGAGGAAGATGATTTTAGCAGACAGTAACTAAAATCGATTGCTTTTTCCACATTGGACTGTTGAGATGAAGTAACTTCAGTTGGGGGAAACAGCAGACTTTTCTGCTTAAGGTATGACTAGCCATATTTCTAACAAGACTGTGTAATGCTGGAAGGCTGTCATTTCCCCTCATGGGGACCGGTAAGCCATTTTTCTTAGTTTCAAACAGAATAACAGGCTTAATATGGGCTATAAAACTGGTAGACACTTTTATGGGCTAAATCGATTGCTTTATTTGGACATTTTATTCATGTTTATGCTGATAATTCACACTTATAAACTTGGAACGTTTTTTATCGGCAGGCACTGTGTTAGACACCTTTTCCAGTCAGGAGGGCCTTCCCAGTTGTAGGCTGAGCCTCATTTTCGCGCCATTACTGCGCAGTTGTTTTTGAGAGTAAGACATGCAGATGCATGTGTGAGGACCAGAAAGTTGTTGGAAAAGTGTCTGGAAGGCGTCATTTGGTATCGTATTCCCCTCTGGGCTTGGTAAAGTCACAGCAAAGGCTGTAGCTGGGACTGTATAGGGGTTAAATTTGTAAACGGCTCCGGTTCCGTTATTTTAAGGGTTAAAGCTCTGAAAATTGGTATGCAATACTATTAAGGCTTTAAGACACTGGTGAAATTTTGGTAAATTTTGAACAATTCCTTCATACTTTTTCACATATTCAGTAATAAAGTGTGCTCTGTTTAAAATTTAAAGAGACAGTAACGGTTTTGTGTTAAAACGTTTTTTGTGCTTTATTGACAAGTTTAAGTCTGTTTAACATGTCTGTGCCTTCGGATAAGCTATGTTCTATATGTGTGAAAGCCAATGTGTCTCCCCACTCAAAATTGTGTGATAATTGTGCCATAGCGTCCAAACAAAGTAAGGACAGTACTGCCACAGATAATGAAATTGCCCAAAATGATTCCTCAGATGAGGGGAGTAGACATACTACATCATCCCCTACTGTGTCTACACCAGTTTTGCCCACGCAGGAGGCCCCTAGTACATCTAGCGGGCCAATGCTTATTACCATGCAACAATTGACGGCTGTAATGGATAACTCCATAGCAAATATTTTATCCAAAATGCCTGCATATCAGAGAAAGCGCGATTGCTCTGTTTTAAACACTGAAGAGCAGGAGGGCGCTGATGATAATTGTCTGTCATACCCTCACACCAATCTGAAGTGGCCATGAGGGAGGTTCTGTCAGATGGGGAAATTTCAGATTCAGGAAAAATTTCTCAACAAGCTGAACCTGATGTTGTGACATTTAAATTTAAATTAGAACATCTCCGCGCACTGCTTAAGGAGGTGTTATCTACTCTGGATGATTGTGACAACTTGGTCATCCCAGAGAAATTATGCAAGATGGACAAGTTTCTAGAGGTTCCGGTGCACCCCAATGCTTTTCCTATACCCAAGCGGGTGGCGGACATAGTGAATAAGGAGTGGGAGAAGCCCGGCATACCTTTTGTTCCCCCACCTATATTTAAGAAATTATTTCCTATGGTCGACCCCAGAAAGGACTTATGGCAGACAGTCCCTAAGGTCGAGGGGGCAGTTTCTACTTTAAACAAGCGCACTACTATCCCTATTGAGGATAGTTGTGCTTTCAAAGATCCTATGGATAAAAAATTGGAAGGTTTGCTTAAAAAGATTTTTGTACAGCAGGGTAACCTTCTACAACCCATTTCGTGCATTGTTCCTGTCACTACAGCAGCGTGGTTCTGGTTCGAGGAACTAGAAAAGTCGCTCAGTAGAGAGACTCCGTATGAGGAGGTTATGGACAGAGTTCACGCACTTAAATTGCCTAACTCTTTTATTTTAGATGCCGCTTTGCAATTAGCTAGTTTAGCGGCGAAAAATTCAGGGTTTGCAATTGTGGCGCGCAGAGCGCTTTGGCTAAAGTCTTGGTCAGCGGATGTATCGTCCAAGACAAAATTGCTTAACATCCCTTTCAAAGGTAAAACTCTATTTGGACCAGAATTGAAGGAGATTATCTCAGACATTACTGGAGGAAAGGGCCACGCCCTTCCACAAGATAGGCCTTTCAAGGCCAAGAATAAGTCTAATTTTCGTTCCTTTCGCAATTTCAGGAACGGACCGACCTCTAATTCCGCATCCTCTAAGCAAGAGGGTAATGCCTCACAGCCCAAACCAGCCTGGAAACCTATGCAAGGCTGGAACAAGGGTAAGCAGGCCAAGAAGCCTGCTGCTGCTAACAAAACAGCATGAAGGAGTAGCCCCCGATCCGGGACCGGGTCTAGTAGGGGGCAGACTCTCTCTTTGCTCAGGCTTGGGCAAGAGATGTTCAGGATCCCTGGGCACTAGAAATAGTTTCTCAGGGTTATCTTCTGGAATTCAAGGAACTACCCCCAAGGGGGAGGTTCCACATGTCTCACTTATCCTTAAACCAAATAAAGAGACAGGCGTTCTTACATTGTGTAGAAGACCTGTTAAAGATGGGAGTGATACACCCTGTTCCAATGACGGAACAAGGAATGGGATTTTACTCAAATCTGTTCGTAGTTCCCAAAAAAGAGAGAACTTTCAGACCAATTCTGGATTTAAAGATCCTAAACAAATTTCTCAGGGTACCATCGTTCAAAATGGAAACCATTCGAACGATTCTACCCACTATCCAGGAAGGTCAATTTATGACTACCGTGGATCTAAAGGATGCGTACCTACATATTCCTATCCACAAAGAACATCATCAGTTCCTAAGGTTCGCTTTTCTGGACAAACATTACCAGTTTGTGGCTCTCCCATTCGGGTTAGCCACTGCTCCAAGGATTTTCACAAAGGTACTCGGGTCCCTTCTAGCGGTTCTAAGACCAAGGGGCATTGCAGTAGTACCGTACTTGGACGACATTCTAATTCAAGCGTCGTCCCTTTCAAAAGCAAAGGCTCATACAGACATCGTTCTAGCCTTTCTCAGATCTCACGGATGGAAGGTGAACATAGAAAAGAGTTCTCTGTCTCCGTCAACAAGAGTTCCCTTCTTGGGAACAATAGATTCCTTAGAAATGAGGATTTTTCTGACAGATGTCAGAAAGTCAAAACTTCTAAGCGCTTGTCAAGTTCTTCACTCTGTTCCACGTCCTTCCATAGCTCAGTGCATGGAAGTGGTAGGGTTGATGGTTGCAGCAATGGACATAGTTCCTTTTGCACGAATTCATCTAAGACCATTACAACTGTGCATGCTCAAACAGTGGAATGGGGACTATACAGACTTGTCTCCAGTGATTCAAGTAGATCAGAAGACCAGAGAGTCACTCTGTTGGTGGCTGACCCTGGACCATCTATCCCAGGGAATGAGCTTCCGCAGACCAGAGTGGGTCATTGTCACGACCGACGCCAGTCTAGTGGGCTGGGGCGCGGTCTGGGAATCCCTGAAAGCTCAGGGACTATGGTCTCGGGAAGAGTCTCTTCTCCCGATAAACATTCTGGAACTAAGAGCGATATTCAATGCTCTCAGGGCTTGGCCTCAGCTTGCAAAGGCCAGATTCATAAGATTCCAATCAGACAACATAACGACTGTTGCGTATGTCAATCATCAGGGGGGAACAAGGAGTTCCCTAGCGATGAAAGAAGTGACCAAAATAATACAATGGGCGGAGGATCACTCCTGCCATCTATCTGCGATCCACATCCCAGGTGTGGAAAACTGGGAAGCGGATTATCTGAGTCGTCAGACTTTCCATCCGGGGGAGTGGGAACTCCACCCAGAGATCTTTGCCCAGTTTACTCAATTATGGGGCATTCCAGACATGGATCTGATGGCGTCTCGTCAGAACTTCAAGGTTCCTTGTTACGGGTCCAGATCCAGGGATCCCAAGGCGACTCTAGTGGATGCACTAGTAGCACCTTGGACTTTCAACCTAGCTTATGTGTTCCCACCGTTTCCTCTCATTCCCAGGCTGGTAGCCAGGATCAAACAGGAGGGGGCCTCGGTGATCTTGATAGCTCCTGCGTGGCCACGCAGGACTTGGTATGCAGACCTGGTGAATATGTCATCGGTTCCACCATGGAAGCTACCTTTGAGACAGGACCTTCTTGTTCAGGGTCCATTCGAACATCCAAATCTGGTATCCCTCCAGCTGACGGCTTGGAGATTGAACGCTTGATTCTATCAAAGCGTGGGTTTTCAGATTCTGTGATAGATACTCTGGTTCAGGCCAGAAAACCGGTAACTAGAAAGATTTACCATAAAATATGGAAAAGATATATCTGTTGGTGTGAATCCAAGGGATTCCCATGGGATAAGATAAAAATTCCTAAGATTCTTTCCTTTCTGCAGGAAGGTTTGGATAAAGGATTATCTGCGAGTTCTCTAAAGGGACAGATTTCTGCTTTATCTGACTTACTACACAAACGACTGGCAGCTGTGCCAGATGTTCAAGCATTTGTTCAGGCTCTGGTCAGGATCAAGCCTGTTTACAGACCTTTGACTCCTCCCTAGAGTCTAAATCTAGTTCTTTCAGTTCTTCAAGGGGTTCCGTTTGAACCTCTACATTCCATAGATATTAAGTTATTATCTTGGAAAGTTTTGTTTTTGGTTGCTATTTCTTCTGCTAGAGTTTCAGAGTTATCTGCTCTGCAGTGTACTCCGCCCTATCTGGTATTCCATTCAGATAAGGTTGTTTTGCGTACTAAGCCTGGTTTTCTTCCAAAGGTTGTTTCCAACAAGAATATTAACCAAGAGATAGTTGTACCTTCTTTGTGTCCGAAACCAGTTTCAAAGAAGGAACGTTTGCTACACAACTTAGATGTAGTCCGTGCTCTAAAGTTCTACTTAGAAGCTACAAAAGATTTCAGACAAACATCTTCTCTGTCGTTTATTCTGGTAAAAGGAGAGGTCAAAAAGCGACTTCTACCTCTCTTTCCTTTTGGCTTAAAAGCATCATCTGATTGGCTTAAGAGACTGCCGGACGGCAGCCTCCTGAAAGAATCACAGCTCACTCCACTAGGGCTGTGGCTTCCACATGGGCCTTCAAGAACGAGGCTTCTGTTGATCAGATATGTAAGGCAGCGACTTGGTCTTCACTGCACACTTTTGCCAAATTTTACAAATTTGATACTTTTGCTTCTTCGGAGGCTATTTTTGGGAGACAGGTTTTGCAAGCCGTGGTGCCTTCTGTTTATGTGACCTGATTTGCTCCCTCCCTTCATCCGTGTCCTAAAGCTTTGGTATTGGTTCCCACAAGTAAGGATGACGCCGTGGACCGGACACACCTATGTTGGAGAAAACAGAATTTATGCTTACCTGATAAATTACTTTCTCCAACGGTGTGTCCGGTCCACGGCCCGCCCTGGTTTTTTAATCAGGTCTGATGAATTATTTTCTCTAACTACAGTCACCACGGTACCATATGGTTTCTCTTATATTTTTCCTCCTGTCAGTCGGTCGAATGACTGGGGTGGGCGGAGCCTAGGAGGGACTATATGGCCAGCTTTGCTGGGACTCTTTGCCATTTCCTGTTGGGAGAGATATTCCCACAAGTAAGGATGACGCCGTGGACCGGACACACCGTTGGAGAAAGTAATTTATCAGGTAAGCATAAATTCTGTTTTTTTTAAGGCCCTTTGACATCGAGTGCATGGTGGGAGGGGCCTATTTTCGTGCTCTAAATGCACAGTTGATATTCAGACTGAGACATCCAGCTTCCCTAAAGGAGTCCTCTGGCATCTAGGACCACTATAGAGGGTTTTTTTCCTGCAAAAATAGTGTTTAAGGGCAGGTAGGAGCCACAGCAGAGCTGTGGCAGTGTGTTTGACTGTTAACGGTTTTAACGTTTTTCAAATCCGGTTTGGGGCCTAAGGGGTTAATCATCCATTTGCAAGTGGGTGCAATGCTGCTTTAGTCCCTTATACACACTGTAAAAATGTCAGAGTTTACTACTTTAACACTTTTGCAGTTTATGTGGTAGTTTTTTTCTCTTAAAGGCACAGTACCGTTTTTGTTTAATTGCTGTTTCACCTTTTTTAAAGTGTTTTCCAAGCTTGCTGGTCTCATTACTAGTCTGTTAAACATGTCTGACATAGAGGAAACTCCTTGTTCATTATGTTTAGAAGCCATTGTGGAACCCCCTCTTAGAATGTGTACCAAATGTACTGATATTTCTATAAGTTATAAAGACCATATTATGGCATTTAAAGATTTATCACCAGAGGTTTCTCAGACTGACAAAAGGGAGGTTAAACCACCTAGCTCTCCCCATGTGTCAGAACCTATATCTCCCGCTGAAGTGACGCCAAGTACATCTGGCGCGTCCAATGCGTTTACCTTACAAGACATGGCGGCGGTTATGTCTAATACCCTCACAGAGGTATTGTCCAAACTGCCAGGGTTACAAGGAAAGCGAGACCGCTCTGGGGCTAGAACATATACAGAGCTTTCTGACTCTTTAGTAGTTATGTCCAATATACCCTCACAATATGCAGAAGCCGGAGCAGGAGAGCTTCTATCTGTGGGTGACGTTTCTGATTCAGGGAAGGCGTTACTTCAGTCTGACTCTGAAATGACGGCGTTTAAATTTTAAGCTTGAACTCCTTCGCTTGTTGCTCAGGGAGGTTTTAGGTACTCTGGATGACTGTGACCCCATTGTAGTCCCAGAGAAATTGTGTAAAATGGACAAATACTTTGCAGTGCCTGTTTACACTGACTTTTTTCCAGTCCCTAAGAGGTTTTCAGAAATTATTACTAAGGAATGGGATAGACCAGGTGTACCGTTCTCTCCCCCTCCTGCTTTTAAAAAGATGTTTCCCATAGATGCCGCAACACGGGACTCATGGCAGACGGTCCCTAAGGTGGAGGGAGCAGTCTCTACCCTAGCTAAGCGTACAACTATCTGTGTCGAGGACAGTTGTGCTTTCCTAGATCCAATGGATAAAAAATTTGAGGGTTTCCTTAAGAAAATCTTTATACAACAAGGTTTTATTCTCCATCCTCTTGCATGCATTGCTCCAGTCACTGCTGCAGCGGCTTTCTGGTTTGAGTCTCTTGAGGAGGCTCTACAGGTGGAGACACTGTTAGATGATATTCTAGACGGGATTAAAGCTCTTAAATTGGCTAATTCCTTTATTTCTGACGCCGTTTTTCATTTAACCAAGCTAACGGCTAAGAATTCAGGTTTTGCCATTCAGGCGCGTAGGGCGCTATGGCTTAAATCCTGGTCAGCTGAAGTTACTTCAAAGTCTGAGCTTCTCAACATTCCCTTCAAAGGGCAGACCCTATTCGGGCCTGGACTGAAGGAGATCATTTCTGATATTACTGGAGAAAAAGGTCATGCCCTTCCTCAGGATAGGTCCAACAAATTAAGGGCCAAACAGACTTTTTGTTCCTTTCGAAACTTCAAGAGTGGCGCAGCTTCAACTTCCTGTAATGCAAAACAAGAGGGAAATTTTGCCCAGTCCAAACCAGTCTGGAGACCTAACCAGGCTTGGAACAAGGGGAAGCAGGCCAAAAAACCTGCTGCTGCCTCCAAGACAGCATGAAGAAGTAGCCCCCTATCCGGGACCGGATCTAGTTGGGGGCAGACTTTCTCTCTTCGCCCAGGCTTGGGCAAGAAACGTCCAGGATCCCTGGGCTCTGGAGATTGTTTCCCAGGGATATCTTCTGGACTTAAAAGCTTCATCTCCAAAGGGGAGATTTCATCTCTCACAATTATCTGCAAACCAGATAAAGTGAGAGGCATTCTTACGTTGCGTTCAAGACCTACTGGTTATGGGAGTGATCCACCCAGTTCCAAAGGAGGAACAGGGGCAGGGCTTCTATTAAAATCTGTTTATAGTTCCCAAAAAATAGGGAACTTTCAGACCAATCTTGGATCTCAAGATCCTAAACAAATTTCTTAGGGTCCCATCCTTCAAGATGGAGACTATTCGAACCATCCTACCTATGATCCAGGAGGGTCAATATATGACTACCTTGGACTTAAAGGATGCTTATCTCCACATTCCGATACACAGAGATCATCATCCGTTCCTCGGGTTCGCCTTTCTAGACATGCATTACCAGTTTGTGGTTCTTCCCTTCGGGTTAGCCACGGCACCAAGAATCTTTACGAAGGTTCTAGGGTCCCTACTGGTGGTTCTAAGGCCACGAGGCATAGCGGTGGCTCCTTACCTAGACGACATTCTGATACAGGCGTCAACTTTTCAAATCGCCAACTCCCATACGGACATTGTTCTGGCATTCCTGAGGTCCCACGGGTGGAAGGTGAACGAAGAAGAGAGTTCCCTCTCCCCTCTCACAAGAGTTTCCTTCCTAGGAACTCTGATAGATTCAGTAGAAATGAAGATTTTTCTGACAGAGGTCAGGTTGTCAAAGCTTCAAACTTCCTGCCGTGCTCTTTATTCCACTTCTCAGCCGTCAGTGGCTCAGTGTATGGAAGTAATCGGCTTAATGGTAAGCAGATTTGTCTCCTCGGATAAATCTGGATCAAGAGACCAGGGATTCTCTTCTCTGGTGGCTATCTCTGGTCCATCTGTCCAGGGGAATGAGTTTCCGCAGGCCAGAATGGACTATAGTGACGACAGATGCCAGCCTTCTAGGCTGGGGCGCAGTCTGGAACTCCCTGAAGGCTCAGGGTTCGTGGACTCAGGAGGAAGCCCTCCTTCCGATAAACATTCTGGAACTAAGAGCGATATTCAATGCTCTTCAGGCTTGGCCTCAGCTAGATGCGGTCAGGTTCATCAGATTTCGGTCGGTCAATATCACGACTGTAGCCTATATCAACCATCAGGGGGGAACAAGGAGCCCCCTGGCAATGTTGGAGGTTTCAAAGATAATTCTATGGGCAGAGGTTCACTCTTGCCATCTCTCAGCTATCCATATCCCAGGAGTAGAGAACTGGGAGGCGGATTTTCTAAGTCGGCAGACTTTTCATCCGGGGGAGTGGGAGCTCCATCCGGAGGTATTTGCCCAGCTGATTCAACTATGGGGCAAACCAGAACTGGATCTCATGGCGTTTAGTTAGAACGCCAAGCTTCCTTGTTACGGGTCCAGGTCAAGGGATCCCCAGGCAGCGCTGATAGATGCTTTAGTAGCGCCCCGGTCCTTCAGCCTGGCTTATGTGTTTTCACCATTTCCTCTGCTCCCTCGTCGTATTGCCAAAATCAAGCAGGAGAGAGCTTTGGTGATTTTGATAGATCCTGCATGGCCACGCAGGACTTGGTATGCAGATCTGGTGGACATGTCATCCTTTCCACCATGGACTCTGCCGCTGAGGCAGGACCTTCTACTTCAAGGTCCCTTCAAACATCCAAATCTAATTTCTCTGCGTCTGACTGCTTGGAGATTGAACGCTTGATTTTATCAAAGCGTGGTTTTTCCGAGTGGGTCATTGATACCTTAATTCAGGCTCGAAAGCCTGTCACCAAGAAAATCTATCATAAGATGTGGTGTAAATATCTTCATTGGTGTGAATCCAAGGGTTACTCATGGAGTAAGGTCAGGATTCCTAGGATATTATCTTTTCTCCAAGAAGGATTGGAGAAAGGATTGTCAGCTAGTTCCTTAAAGGGAAAGATTTCTGCTCTGTTTATTCTTTTGCACAAACGTCTGGCTGAGGTTCCAGACGTTCAGGCGTTTTGTCAGGCTTTGGTTAGAATCAAGCCTGTGTTTAAACCTGTCGCTCTGCCATGGAGTTTAAATTTAAAGTTCTTCAAGGGGTTTTGTTTGAACCTTTGCATTCCATAGATATTAAACTTGTATGTTGGGAAAGTTCTGTTTTTAGTAGCTATCTCCTCGGCTCGAAGAGTTTGAGTTATCTGCTTTACAGTGCGATTCCCCTTATCTGATTTTCCATGCAGATAAGGTAGTTTTACATACCAAACCTGGGTTTCTTCCTAGGGTGGTATCTAATAAGAATATCAATCAGGAGATTGTTGTTCCTTCATTATGTCCTAATCCTTCTTCAAAGAAGGAACGTCTATTACACAATCTTGATGTGGTTCGTGCTTTAAAGTTTTATTTACAAGCGAAGGATTTTCGTCAAACATCTGCTTTGTCTACTCTGGACAGAGGAGAGGCCAAAAGGCTTCAGGCAACTTCTTTCTTTTTGGCTAAGAAGCTTAATCCGTTTAGCTTATGAGACTGCTAGCCAGCAGCCTCCTGAAAGAATTACAGCTCATTCTACTAGAGCAGTAGCTTCCACATGGGCTTTTAAACATGAGGCCTCTGAACAGATTTGTAAGGCGGCGACTTGGTCTTCGCTTCATACCTTTTCTAAATTCTACAAATTCGATACTTTTGCTTCCTCAGAGGCTATTTTTGGGAGAAAGGTCTTACAAGCAGTGGTGCCTTCCGTTTAAGTTCCTGCCTTGTCCCTCCCTTCATCCGTGTCCTAAAGCTTTGGTATTGGTATCCCACAAGTAATGGATGAACCCGTGGACTGGATACACCTTTACAAGAGAAAACAAAATTTATGCTTACCTGATAAATTTATTTCTCTTGTGGTGTATCCAGTCCATGGCCAGCCCTGTCATTTTAAGGCAGGTGTTTTTTATTTTTAAACTACACTCACCACTGCACCCTATAGTTTCTCCTTATTTCTTGCTAGTCTTCGGTCGAATGACTGGGGGTGGCAGTTAGGGAGGAGCTATATAGACAGCTCTGCTATGGGTGTCCTCTTGAAACTTCTGTTGGGAAGGAGAATATCCCACAAATAATGGATGAAGCCGTGGACTGGATACACCACAAGAGAGAAATTTATCAGGTAAGCATAAATTTTGAGATATATATATAGATATATAGATATAGATAGATATATAGAGATATAGATATATAGAGGAGTACTATGCAACGTGCATAGGAAGATTGTATTTTAACTCCTCCTCCGTCGGTTATCACTGATGTCCACCCAGGCACTGTAGGGAGTTGCGGCATGACGGGGGTGACACAATCAGTGGAGATGAATTCTTGCTTGATGGTGTCAATGACCACCAACATATTCTCGTGGTCCACACACCACTGGTTGGGTACCGCTGGTTTAGATAAGTATCTGCCAATTACCTGACAAAACAGATATCTGCTCTTTCCTTTTGTTTCTTGGAAGATTGCTAGTCTTCCTGATATTTCTTTTTTTTGTTCAGGCCCAGGTTCGAATAAAACCTGATATCAAGCCTATTTCTACTTCTAGGTGTTTTAACCTAGTGTTAAATTATTTTGCTTTCTCTTCCTTTTGAGCCTATACACGTATTAGGCATTAGACTGCTTTCTTGGGAAGTGTTGTCCCTTGATACAAACACTCTTAGCAGAAGAGAAGGCTGTCTGCTCTCTTGTGAGTCTCCTTACCTGATATTCTTCCAGAATAAGGCTGTTTAGTGTGCTACATTTAATTTTTTTGTCAGTTTCGCACAATATTAGTAGGGAGATTGTTAATCCATCTGTGTCCTGATCCTAAGAATGCTTCTGAAAGATCTTTGCATTTTTGGATGTTGAAGCATTTTTAATGCTAGTAAGGTTTTCAGACAAACTTCTAGTCTGTCTGTTCCTTTTTTTCTGACCCCAGGAAAGGTCAGAAGGCCTCTGCTATTTCTTTAGCCTATTGATTGAAACTTTGATTTACAAGGTAGCCACTTGGTCTTTGCATACCTTTACTAAATTTTACCATTTTGCTTCCTCTGAAGCAGCCTTTGGTAGAAAGGTCCTTCAGGCAGTTGTTTCAGTTTACTGATTATGCCTATATATATATCAGATTTTATACGCTTTGGTTGTGGATTTAATTTCTCAGCAAAAAAAGTTTTGTTTCTTTTGGGGGGGGTGTTTCCATCCCTCCTTTTATAGTTATTCGTGGCTTCCACAGCTTGGGTATTCCCATGAGTAATTGATTGTGGACTCTCGCCACCTATATGAAAAACATTTATATTTACCCGATACATTAGTCATGGTGGTGAGAGTCCACGAGCCCCCACACTTTTCTTGGGTTTGATTTTTTTTTTTTTTTTCCCTGCTTCTTTTTGGCTCTCATTCCTTTTTAAGCTCACTACTTGGCTATATGTTAGACTAAGGTATGTGGGAGGAGTTTTATAGGGCACTTGTGGTTTGGGAGTCTTTGCCGCCTCCTAGTGGTAGAAATGTAATTCCCGTGAGTAATGGATAGTAGACTCTTGCCACCATGAAATAAATTAATATCCGGTACATTATGTTTATTTTTTTGATAGGTAAATAAGAGGAGAAATGTCTGTTTAAATGGAGTGATAGCAAAGATTTTCCCGATCCTTAAAAGGACGATCTACATTGCAACTGTACTTACGTTGTCATGCTTGCCCAGTGATCACACAGTATGACATCCCCAAATTTTTTTTTTTATTCCCATTCCGGTAAGAGTAAGTTTCCAAGCGTTTGCCGTTTTGAAATGGCCTACTGATTCCTCCATGTGACATCACTATGTCCATGAGTTTGTGGATGCAAATGGTGGCTGTGTATCGTGCAGAATGAGTTACGCTTGTCCACAGTGATTTCATGCATGCGCACTAAGTGACGCTGCAGACCTTTCTGGACACGGAAACACGGTCTGCAGCATCACTTTGTGCGCATGCGTGTATCGCTGTGCATGAGCTTAACTCATTCTGCACAATGCACATCCACCATTCGCATCCACAACCCATGAACATAGTTATATCACATGTAGGAGGGATCAGGAGGTCATTTCAAAACTGAGGGTTTGTTTTGTTTTGTTTTTTTAATTGACAAACTGAAATTGTAATAACATGTATATGCATTTCAGCTTCTCTGAAATGTATTCATTCCCCTCCACCATGCTTAGTTGCAGGGAAAGGGACATTTTTTTTAGCGTATTGTTATCCCTATGCTTTTTATCCTTAGGGGGTATGAATTTCGATTTTAATGTGCCTTTGTTTTCCTTATTTTTTATTTTTTTTTAATACTTCAAGGAGTTCAAGTGACCCAGGGAAGAAGAAACAGCACATTTGTCACATCCCTGGCTGTGGGAAGGTTTATGGTAAAACTTCTCATCTCCGTGCTCATTTGCGTTGGCATACGGGAGAGCGACCTTTTATCTGTACCTGGATGTTTTGTGGAAAGCGCTTTACACGGAGTGATGAGTTGCAAAGACATAAGCGAACCCACACAGGTAAGTAATAGCCAGAGAATCTGCAACATGGCTAAAATGCACATGTAATATGAAATGAGTTAATACTCCCTCCTCTCTCCCAATCCCCTCCCCCACCCCCCACGTGGTTAGATTTTACAGTTCTATATTGAAGATATTATGCAATGTTCCATAAGCTAATTGTTTATTTTATTTATTTTTTTGTTCCTCTAATAGGTGAAAAGAAATTCATGTGTCCCGAGTGCCCAAAACGCTTCATGAGGAGTGATCACTTGTCCAAACACATAAAGACTCACCAAAATAAGAAAAACCAGGGCAGTGCTGTCACCATGACAACCGTATCCATGGACACTGGAAACGGCTCTGATGGTAGCACTGCTTCCACTCCAACACCCCAGACCCTTATCACCACCAACATGGTTGCCATGGAAGCAATCTCTCCTGAGGGCATTGCCCGGCTGGCAAGCAGCGGCATAAATGTAATGCAAGTAGCGGATCTCCAGTCGATCAACATTAGTGGCAATGGCTTCTGAAGTCCTGTGTTCAGAAAGGACCGTAAATAGACACTGAATAATGTGGAGTTGAGGGTAGGGCTATTAAAACAATGACAATGGGTCCAAGCAAAGCTAAAAGGAAGGCATCAAAAAGAAGGGGGTGCCATTTTTGCCTTAACTTTATTGTGGGAGCTTTCTCCTGTAGCAGTTGCTTTTTAGTCTCAACAAGGATGATTTTCCTAATATTTCTATTATGCCAGTCCCTGGTTGAGAACCTTAAGACCATGGCTACATGAAATTTTTCATTGGGGATTTGTGATGATTTTGAAGCCTTAACACATTTGCAGCCAGAACTGTGTACACTGCAAGCTGAGGCAGTGAGGGTAAATGTTGACAATATGCCCTCTAGTCTCCTGTGATAATGAATTACATAAGTTGTAGATTGTGTCTTTACAAGCCTTATATCTGTTGGGGTATAAAGACTAAATTGTTTGATGGAATTTTATAGAAATATATAATAAAATATTTCTATTTTTCATTAGGTTTTCCACAAAAAGGTACACCCATAGCCATCATGCCTTGCTCATTCTGTTACCAAGGCAATATAAATTATATATTTTTTTAACAGATGCTATATAAAATATTAAGCATACATGAAAAAATGCCAAAAAATAAAATAAAAAATAATGTAACCAGTGCTTAGACCAAATTTTGCTTTGGTCATTGTGTATCCTTATTTGCTACTTCACAAAGTACTTCCCCCTTTTTACATGTAATCTCAAAAGCAATCCCACCCTTCCGTTACAATCCTATATCTGGCTATTGTTTAATTCTCTGTTTTGACTCCTTCCCATTGAATGGGAAAAAACCCTTCCTTTTTGTAATTATTTTACTTGCTTCGTCTTTTTATTTAATTTTTGAATTATTTTATTCTGTTTTCCTTCATGAAGAGCCTGCAGTATTATACTGGGTGATTTAGTAGGCAGTATGTGCTTGTGTGTTTATTAAATATATATATAAAATTTTTATTAACTCCTGTCCCGTTTCCGATGCACATCTGGACTTTTAATCCATTCATCAAAATGGAGAGATCTTGAAATTAGATGACACTGCAATAAAACTATTTTCTTTTACAGACTGCTGCATCTCAATGAAAGCTTTTAATTTAGCTACATGTATACATTTCCAGTATCTTAATAAGATGAGTTGAGATTGTACATTTAAAGGGACTTGAAACACTATTTTTTTTTTCTTTTTTCATGATTTAGATAGAGCATGCAATTTTTAATTTATTTCTATTTAGTTTCATTCTCTTTGTATCGTTTGTTGAAAAGAATACCTAGGTAAGCACCGATGCTGCCGATTGTTGGCTGCACATAATAGCCTCTTGTCATGGGCTTTCAGCTAGCTCCCCGTAGTGCAATACTTCTCCAACAAAGGATAGCAAGATAATAAAGCAAATTAGATAATAGAAGTAATTGAAAAGTTGTTTAAAATTTTATGATCTATCTGAATCATGAAAGAAAAGTTTGGGGTTTCATGTCACTTTAAATGATATTTCAGCTAAAGGGGCAGTATATTGTAAAATGTTCTCTCCTTTGTTCTCTGTTATACATGTTACCTGCTGAAGTGTATTAAATTTACACATAGGCTCTTATTTTGGTATCCTCCACCTTTACTGAAAATGTCACTACTTCACTACTTAAAAGCTATGCAAACATAGCCAGCAGAAGAAATAACACTTCGGTGGGGGTAGTGGAGTGAAAAACAAACATTTAAAATGAACATTTCTTTTAATTATTGGGCTTTGGTATACAGACAGATATGTAACAGAAAATATTCTGTGCATAGAAAGTGTTTTTTTTTTTTTAATATATATATGAGGTCTGATTTCCCTGCAAGTTCAGCCCATTGTAATGTTTTACTTTCATATAACATACATTAAGGAGCATTTTCTTGTACATTTTATACTTTGCTGCTGGTATAACAAGTTAATTGAAACATTAAGGTGAAATCCGTTTTACAATACTGTCCCTTTAACTCAATCTCTCAATTAAATTGATCTGTAGTAGTTTTCTTTGGCATTGTTGTTGCTGATATATCAAGAATATATTCTCTCATGTTGGGTTTATGAATAGTATATTAAGAATAATTCCATCACTGATGTTTGAGTGGTTTTTCTTCTGGTTTCCGATCTCCCTTTGGCAGTTGGCGTTGGAAGCAGAACCTGTATAACTTGCAAGGGAGATGTTCTCCGTTAACATCTAAGCATGTTGTCAATACTATACTACGTGTAAACCAAAAGCTGCACATATAAGGATATAGTCCTCCTTGGGATTATAGTTTCCTTGGCTGCACAGGGTAAGTCTAACAGTAGGATAACAACAATAGTGAAGTTCTGCTAAGAAAGCATGCATTAGAAGTGAACATACTCTCATTCTGGTGCTATGACTTAGCTCTCACTATATTAACATTAATTTATTCTTGCACCTTTCAATGGTAAATACAGGAAACTTGCAGAGTGGATTCTTCTTAAAACATTTATTAAAACTGATTTGATTGGACATTTATGATACCCAATTTGCAGGGCTTTCATAGTGTCTGGGAATGATGCATATCTTGGCAAATTTTCACTCTGTCTTGCAAAACCCAGTGAGGTGCAGGAGAGCATAAACCAAAGCTAAGTCATATCTCCAGTGTGTGAGAACCACCGGTCTTCAATAAAAATATGATGAACTTCACAAAATTATCAAATAAGTGAGATGAATTATTCTTAGGTGCCAGATGTAATACTTTTTCTTTCTGTCCCCTGTATTCATCTCCATTTCACTGGTAATGGATGGGTAACTATATATATATATATATATATATATATATATATATATATATATATATATATATATATATATATATATATATATATATATATATATAATCTCTTGTAAATATACATATATCCTTTTTATTTTGAAAAAAAAATGACATTTGGTGGGATATTACTCCTGCACTTTTTTTTATATATTCTTGCATAGCTTCTACATAAGCAGAAAAAAAAATGTATTTTTATACAGTTTTGCTATCCACAAACCATAGTCTCCGCAGGGTATTTTGCATTCTGTTTTGTAGTTCAGTATGGTAGAGGGTTAAGGTTATAATTAGGAATATAATTACTTGTAGATATAAAATTAAATCAAATTGCTTTCTCTATAGCTGCAAATGTGCTTGAAAATCGGTCATCTGTTGTAATATCTTTTCGCTGTGTAGTGGGTGAGGCTTGGAAGAGTCAAATCACATTGGTTCTAAAAAAAAATACCACCTTTCTTCCTTGACATTGTGTGCCTTATAGTAGTGAATTCTGATTTTCAGTAAGCAATTTTATTTTGGTAAGAGGTGCAGATAACTGATGGTTTGTGCTAGATTGTCAGTGTTAAAATGGATTATTAAATGAATTTGTTTACAGAAGAGTGAATTTAACAGAGGTTGACAAATTTTTATTTCAAATTTATCAGCCAGCAAGGATAGTGTTGAGCCAGCCAATCCACTTTAGGAGCTAGAAAAGAATGTTTATATATGGATATATGAAGAAGAATCCTAAAACTTAAAAGTAAAATTTGAAAGGATTTGGTTCCTTGCCTTGTCAAGCCCTAGATTAATAAATCTATGCACCATCAAAGATACTTATGGCTTTGAAAGCTGTTTGTGCATACAGTGCCCTTCCTGAAATACATCTACTGACAAGGGTTTTTGCTTTTGTGCTACAATATCCATACATAAGCTTTTAGAATATCAAGCTTTTTTTATTTTTATAAACTTCATGGTCATATGTGATGATTTCTTATTAACGTTTAACTGTAAATACTGTTTGGTGTATTTTTTTGTTTTTCCTTCCTCATTGGCTCTGAGAGCAATGTGTTAGGCAATGAGCTGGCATTGGTAGCTTTATTTAATAAACAGTAAGTTTCCATGCTTAAATATTTTCAGACTTGTTTTCAGTAGTGAGATGAGTTGGGAATCATGTCCTTTTTATCTTAGCATACATTATTCAAAATCAACAAACTAAAACCATCAAGCTTCATATTGTTATACTGTCCTTATGCTGAAAATGATTTCTATCACTTTTTTTAAAAACTGTCTACAGTTTATTCCAAGTGATGCCCTCAAGCCACTTCTGTAAGTAGACCGCTTTTTGTATAGACTTTGCAGTGTCATTGCTTGAAGCAATCTAACATTATCTGTGGAATGCTTACTAACTGTCCATGATTTTTTTTTTTTTGGGGGGGGGATCTATAAAGATTAATGTACTGTTTAACAAGAAAATGAACACCATGCATTACACTTATAGGCTTTTGTTTAGGATGTAATGGCTTTGTTTTAATTTTTTCTGAAAATGTTTTAATGCTAATACATGCTAATATTTCTCCACATATTCGTTAATGATGGATGTATGAAAACAAGTCGTTCAAATTTAAGCTGAATTTATTTTCTGTAGCTGTTCAGAAAGCATCTGTAATTTTCAGCATAAGTGTTTTATGTGCTATTTCTTATGTGGAATAAAATATGAAAACGCACAAGTCACTCTTGACTATAAAACCCGGTATTGGTCTCCCGGCCTTTATTTGTTTTTCAAACCATTATAGAATGTCTTCATAAAAGCATTTATCTATGTATTTAATTGTTAATAACCATTTGTATATAACTAGAGGCAACTTATATGGGGCATATGGATTAAAGCGGTTTGGCTGTTAGATATTCTATGATCATAGAAATGTATGCAGAGGTGGCACTATAGTGTATTAAAGGGACATCAGTCACTTTTAGATACACACACACACACACACACACACACACACACGGATATTTAAAAATATTGCATGTTTTGAAAGCCAGATTAAAAAAAAAATTGGCATGCCAATTTCCACCAATAGTAGTTGTGTATATCATCCAGTGAGCAATCATTCCTACTTTTTGTTACTTTCAATATCAAACAGCTTTAAAATACTTTCATACACTAAAATATTTTAACGTGTTCAATGTCCCTGAGCTGATCTTTTATATGTTCTTCCAATTCATGTATGTTCATGGTTTTTAGTCAAGGAACTGAAATCTTTTGCACCAATGCATTTTAAGTTTTATCATGTATTTAAACAGGGCTGCTACCCAAAGCTTAAAAGAATTTAGCCTCCAAGTAGCACAAGACATGAAAAAGTGTCTCTTGAAAAAAAGTGTCCTAGGGACCTTGGGGTATCCCATGAGGGTGTTTTTAAACTGTTTCAGTGATGTAATTAATCACTGTAGCCCAATAACAAGGTGCCATGTGTTTCAAGAACAGCATGGTTTGACGATCATTGCAATTAAGCATATAAAATCAGAACTTTCAGGAATGATTTCTTTATTGATAAACCAATTCTGATTATTTTTATACTATGGATAGGTTACTTTAAATCAGCCAAGTTAATATCCCTCCTTGTGCGTCAGCATTTTTTCTTTCTATATATAAGGATTGAAGAAGCAATTGACCTGCCTACTCTGAACAGTTTACAGATTGGGTGTTTAACTCTGTTCTTTAGCTCTTGTAATCTCTGGGAATATTAAACAGTGCCTAGCCTTTTTCTAACACCTGCAATACTTATATTGTGCATCTAAATAAAGATTTTTATCTTGTCCTTTTTGATTTAATTTTTTAAGTGCTGATGTAATAATGTTGGAATACTTTTAAGAAAAAGTTTTCTTTTTTCCTCTTTTGTACAAAGATTACAATTAATGTAGTGTAAAACTCATTTGTAAACCCAATTACATTTTTTAATAAAGTGTCTAAAGGTGTATTTTTTCTGAGTTTTCACCTATTTATACCTCTTCTGATCCAGTGTGTTGTGTGTGTGTGTGAAACAATATGGTAAGATTTGTTAAAGGGATAGTATACTGTGATTTATTTATTTTATATATATATGTATATTTTTCTCCCCTTTAATGTGCTCCCAATTATCCTTTTTACCCAGTTTTTTTCTGTAAATATATCGAGATCATCTGATGTATACTTTAAATGCAAACTCAGCCCATTGATTTGGTTGTGGTTTCAAATGGTCTCTTCCAAATAAGGCAAGTGGTGAGAGGAGTTTGGCTATTGAAAAATAATTTTAGCAAGGTTATGCATTAAAAAATGTTTTAATTTGATGCAGTTAGAGATGGACCAAACTGGTCAGGTTTGCACAGAAATATGAGAGAGAGATGCTTAGAAGTAGTTTAAAAGTGCATGAGCATATATGATAGCTTATTCGTTAAGCAAGTAAAAGACTTGAGGGATGATATTACATAGGCCTTAAAAGACGTGGAATCAAGCACTTAAAAATCACGCTTTTAATTTATGGGAAAGTATCTAAATTTGTCAATGTTGCCAAGGACTTACTACCCACATAACTTTAGTACACAGTGAACCCAATCCCATATTATGTGATACAGAAACTTAAAAAAATAATTAAAAACTTACCAAAAGTACTAATCTGCATTGCTGACAAAATGTCAGTGCCAAGCTAGAGTAGTAAAGTCCAGCTATGAGCGGCAGAGGCGCTGCACTATACCAAAATACAAACTAATTCAGACCCACTTAGCCCAAGGTGGTGTACGGCACAGAAAGAAAACACAGTACCCTACATCACATATTCCACAGCCAAACACTGGCACGGCAGTGCTGGCGGAGCGCTATCCATGGTCATAGCAGTTAGACAGTGCTACTGCCACAGAAGAGTACTAGTGACGCTGCATGTATTCCCGGTCCTGTAGGTTATCTGTGAAAGGTGCCGCACATATAGGATACTTCAAAGAAACAACGTCTTCCCTTGCATTCGCCACAGCCAATCACTGGGCTGGCACTGATATACAGTGCTGATAGAGTGGACATAAACTCTGTAGTTTATTTAAAAAAAAAAAAAGGAAGGTATAGCTCTCTCAGAAAAGCAATCTGAGCTTAAAATGGAACAGGGCGTACCTGTGGAGGGGGTGAAACGGTAGTTGGCAGTTCCTCCCGGAAGGACTGCAGAGATGCCCTATCCTAATCATTTACTGCCCTGTTCCATTTTTAGTTCGGATTGCTTTTCTGAACAAACTTCTTAAAATAGCTTAATGCTGCAAGAGGCAGTGAACGAAACAGCTGAATGCACATGTATACTGAGAACTGATTGAGGACATGGCAGGTTTTCACACGCCTAACCCTGCTACATATCAGTTGCTGATGGGCTTCAGGGAATTAAGAACTGCAAAACAATGTCGATTTAACAAACCTAATAACTGGCTAGCCTTGTCTACTCCTGTAACAATTCTGAATGGTCTCTTCCAAATAAGGCAAGTGGTGAGAGGAGTTTGGCTATTGAAAAATAATTTTAGCAAGGTTATGCATTAAAAACATATTTATTTTGGAATTAATGCAGTTAGAGATGGACCAAACTGGTCATGTTTGCACAGAAATATGAGATGCTTAGAAGTAGTTTTAAAGTGCATAAGCATATATGATAGCTTAATCGTTAGGCATGTAAAGAACACAGGAGGTGATATTACATAGGCCATAAAAGACGTGGAATCTAGCACTTAAAAATGACACTTAATTCATGGAAAAGTATCTAAATTTGTCAATGTTGCCAAGGACTTACTACCCACATAACATTACAAAGTACACAGTGAACCAAATCCAATATCATGTAATACATAAACATAAAAAACTTACTAAAAGTACTAATCTGCATTGCTGACAAAATGTCAAAGTGCCAAGCTAGAGTAGAAAAGTCCAGCTATGAGCGGCAGAGGCACTGCCCTATACCGTCAGTAAATACAAACTGCTAATTCAGGTCCACTTAGCCCAAGGTGTACGGCACAGAAAGAAAACACAGTACCTTGCATCACATCTTCCACAGCCAAACACTGGCACCGCACTGATAGCAGTGCCGGTGGAGCAATCTCCATGGTCGTAGCACAGTTAAACAGTGCTACTGCCACAGGAGATAGTACTTGTGAGGCTGCATGTATCCCCGGTCCTGTAGGTTATCTGTGAAAGATGCTGAGCTTAAAATAGAACAGGGCATTTCTGAACAAGCTGTCCATTCTTTATAAGAAACTATTACTATGTTTAACAATGTCGGTGTTTGGCAAGACATTGTATCCTATATGTAGATGTGTGGCACCTTTAATAGATAACCTACAGGAGCCAATATCCATCCAGCCTCACTAGTGCAATCTCTTGTGGCTGTAGCACTGTCTGAGAAGGTGAGTTTCACCACCATGAAAAAAATGAATTTATCAAGTAAGCATAAATTGTTTTCTTTTATACAGGTAGTGAGTCCATGTTCCATTATTACTGGGAACTAACACCCGGACTGTGGAGTCTGTGACTAATGAAACATAAAGGATGGGATTTAAGAAACCCTTCTTTCTTTTGAAAGATATGACGAGTCAACGGATTTCACCCTTACTTATGGGATATCACTTCCTGGTTAACAGGAGGAGGCAAAGAGCACCACAGCAGAGATATATATATATATCTCTATCCTCCCTTCCCTCCCACCCCAGTCATTCTCTTTACCTGTGTTAGTAATAGGAAGAGGGAAAGTGAGGTGTTAGTTTCTTCAATCAAGAGTTTATTTTTTACAGTAGTGCCAAAGTGTGCTACTTTGTGCTGGGGTGTAGCCTAGACCAAATCTTTCTCTTCAGTTAATAAGAGAAGCATTTGGTGGCTTCAAAGCAATGGGAACTGGTGGGACATCATTTTCACTGCGCCTCCCATAACTGTTATGCTGCCCTGTTTGTAAAAGTCTGAGGGAGAATATGCTCAGTACTTTTTGTTTTCCACAGGCCAATGTGAAGGGGAGAAGTGAACTTCACAAGCCGGGTGAGATGCCTTACTGCCGGGCAGCCTTCTGAGGTAAGTGCTAAACTTTATTTCTCTTACATGGTGTATCCAGTCCACTGATTCATCCTTACTTGTGGGATATTCTCAATCCCTACAGGAAGTGGCAAAGAGAGCACACAGCAGAGCTGTCCATATAGCTCCCCTCAGGCTCCGCCCCCCCAGTCATTCTCTTTGCCGCTCTAACAAGTAGCATCTCCACGGGAGGGTAAAGAGTATGTGGTGTTAGATTTGTAGTTTTTATTTCTTCAATCAAGAGTTTATTTTAAAATAGTGCCGGTTTGTACTATTTACTCTGAGGCAGAAAGTGATGAAGATTTCTGCTGAGAGGAAAAAGATTTTAGCATGTTGTAACTAAAATCCATTGCTGTTCCCACACAGGACTGTTGAGTACCGGAGGACTTCAGTTGGGGGGAACAGTTTGCAGGCTTAACTGCTTAAGGTATGCTCAGTCACTTTTCTCTTGTTAAGTTTGTTCAGTCCACGGGTCATCCATTACTTATGGGATATATTCTCCTTCCCAACAGGAAGTTGCAAGAGGATCACCCAAGCAGAGCTGCTATATAGCTCCTCCCCTCACATGTCATATCCAGTCATTCTCTTGCAACCCTCGTGAGAGGAGCTGGAGTTTTTACTTAACTATTCTTCAATCAAAAGTTTATTTTAAATGGCTGATAAATGTATGCGCAGTCGAGTTATATTCTAGGGACTAGAATTTGACTGAGAAAATACTGTTAACACTGAAATAATACTTAAGCCTTCTCTGCAGTGGTAGCGACTGGTAGCAGGCTTAGTGATAGCTTTGCATGCCATTGAAAAATGTTGTTTTTTATTAAAACGTTTACTGGCATGTTATTCGTTTTTGTGAGGTACTTTGGTGATAAATCGCTTTGGGCATGATTTTTTTCCACATGGCTAACATATTTTTCTGCATGGAAACCGTTATATCAGGGCTCCCACTGTTGTGATTGGAGTGGGAGGGCCCTTGTTTTTAGCGCCTTGTTGCGCAGTTAAAATTATTGCACAGTCTTCCTGCTTCTTCCTCCTTGATCCAGGTCGTCTCTAGAGAGCTCAGGGGTCTGCAAATTTCATTTGTAAGGGAGGTAATCAGTCACAGCAGATCTGTGACAGTGTGCTGACTGATTAAAAGCGTTAAATCTTAAATGATATCTGTTTTATCCGTTTTGGGTATTGAGGGGTTAATCATCCTTTTGCTAATGGATGCAATCCTCTGCTAATAATACACTTCTTAAGAATTGTTTAATTATATCTGTATTTTTGAAGCGCTGCAGCGTTTTTTTATATTGCTTGTAAACTTATTGAAAGTGATTTCCAAGCTTGTTAGTTTCATTGCTAAGTCTGTTTTAAACTTGTCTGATTCAGAGGAAACTGTTTGTTCCTCATGTTCAAAAGCCAATGTGGAGCCCAATAGAACGATGTGTACCAATTGTATTGATATTGCTTTGAATAAAAGTCAATCTGTACCGATAAAGAAGCTATCACCAGACAACGAGGGGGAAGTTATGCCGCCTAACTCTCCTCACGTGTCAGTACCTGCGTCTCCCGCTCGGGAGATGCGTAGGATTGAGACACCTAGTACATCTAGGCCCTTACAAATCACTTTACATGATATGGCTAATGTTATGAAAGAAGTATTATATAATATGCCCGAATTAAGGGGCAAACGCGATAGCTCTGGGTTAAGGACAGAGCGCGCTGATGACATGAGAGCCATGTCTGATACTGCGTCACAATTTGCAGAACATGAGGACGGTGAGCTTCATTCTGTCGGTGACGGTTCTGATCCGGGGAGACCGGATTCAGAAATTTCAAATTTTAAATTTAAGCTTGAGAACCTCCGTGTGTTACTAGGGGAGGTATTAGCGGCTCTGAATGATTGCGACACGGTGGCAATTCCAGAGAAATTGTGTAGGTTGGATAGATACTATGCGGTACCGGTGTGTACTGACGTTTTTCCTATACCAAAAAGACTTACAGAAATTATAAGTAAGGAGTGGGATAGACCCGGTGTGCCTTTTTCCCCTCCCCCGATATTTAGAAAAATGTTCCCTATAGACGCCACCACACGAGACTTATGGCAGACGGTCCCTAAGGTGGAGGGAGCAGTTTCTACGTTAGCCAAGCGTACCACTATCCCGGTGGAGGATAGCTGTGCTTTCTCAGATCCAATGGATAAAAAATTAGAGGGTTATCTTAAGAAAATGTTTGTTCAACAGGGTTTTATATTGCAGCCTCTTGCATGCATTGCGCCTGTCACGGCTGCAGCGGCATTCTGGTTTGAGTCTCTGGAAGAGGCGATTCGCACAGAGCCGTTGGATGAGGCCTTGAGCAAAGTTAGAACCCTTAAGCAAGCTAATGCGTTTGTTTCAGATGCCGTAGTACATCTAACCAAACTTACGGCTAAAAATTCCGGATTCGCCATACAGGCGCGCAGAGCGCTCTGGCTTAAATCCTGGTCAGCGGATGTAACTTCCAAGTCTAAACTACTTAACATTCCTTTCAAAGGGCAGACCTTATTCGGGCCCGGCTTGAAGGAAGTTATTGCTGACATTACGGGAGGTAAGGGCCACGCCCTTCCTCAGGACAGGGCCAAACCAAAGGCCAAACAGTCTAATTTTCGTGCCTTTCGTAACTTCAAGGCAGGAGCAGCATCGACTTCCTCCGCTCCAAAACAGGAAGGAACTACTGCTCGTTACAGACAGGGTTGGAAAGGCAACCAGTCGTGGAACTAGGGCAAGCAGGCCAGAAAGCCTACTCCCGCCCCTAAGACAGCATGAAGTCAGGGCCCCCTATCCGGAGACGGATTTAGTGGGGGGCAGACTTTCTCTCTTTGCCCAGGCTTGGGCAAGAGATGTGCAGGATCCCTGGACGTTAAAGATTATATCTCAGGGATACCTTCTGGATTTCAAAACCTCTCCTCCACAAGGGAGGTTCCATCTTTCGAGGTTATCGACAAACCTAGTAAAGAGAGGCATTTCTACAATGTGTACAAGACCTCTTAATCATGGGAGTGATCCACTCAGTTCCGCGATCGGAACAGGGACAAGGATTTTACTCAAATCTATTTGTGGTTCCCAAAAAAGAGGGAACCTTCAGACCAATCTTGGACTTAAAGATCTTAAACAAATTCCTAAGGGTACCATCGTTCAAGATGGAAACCATTCGAACCATCCTACCCATGATCCAAGAGGGTCAATATATGACCACGGTGGACTTAAAGGATGCTTACCTTCATATACCGATTCACAAAGATCATTATCGGTACCTGAGGTTTGCCTTTCTAGACAGGCATTACCAGTTTGTGGCTCTTCCCTTCGGGTTAGCCACGGCCCCGAGAATTTTTACGAAGGTTCTGGGTTCACTTCTGGCGGTACTAAGACCACGAGGCATAGCGGTGGCTCCGTACCTAGACGACATTCTGATACAAGCGTCAAGTTTTCAGAATGCAAAGTCTCATACAGAGATAGTTCTAGCATTTCTGAGGTCGCATGGGTGGAAAGTGAACGTGGAAAAGAGTTCTCTGTTACCACTCACAAGGGTTCCTTTTCTAGGGACTCTTATAGATTCTGTAGAGATGAAGATTTACCTGACGGAGTCCAGGTTATCAAAGATTCTCAATGCTTGCCGTGTCCTTCATTCCGTTCCAAGCCCATCAGTAGCTCAGTGCATGGAGGTAATCGGCTTAATGGTCGCGGCAATGGACATAGTGCCATTTGCGCGCTTGCATCTCAGACCGCTGCAACTATGCATGCTCAGTCAATGGAACGGGGATTACTCAGATCTGTCCCCTTTGCTAAATCTGGACCAGGAGACCAGAGATTCGCTTCTCTGGTGGTTGTCACCGGTTCATCTGTCCAAAGGAATGACCTTTCGCAGGCCAGATTGGACGATTGTAACAACGGATGCCAGCCTTCTAGGCTGGGGAGCAGTCTGGAATTCCCTGAAGGCTCAGGGATCGTGGACGCAGGAGGAGAAACTCCTCCCAATAAACATTCTAGAATTAAGAGCAATATTCAATGCTCTTCTAGCTTGGCCTCAGTTAGCAAAGCTGAGGTTCATCAGATTTCAGTCGGACAATATCACGACTGTGGCTTACATCAATCATCAAGGGGGAACCAGGAGTTCCCTAGCGATGTTGGAAGTCTCGAAGATAATTCGCTGGGCAGAATCTCACTCTTGCCACCTGTCAGCGATTCACATCCCAGGCGTAGAGAACTGGGAGGCGGATTTCCTAAGTCGCCAGACTTTTCATCCGGGAGAGTGGGAACTTCACCCGGAGGTATTTGCTCAACTGATTCGTCGTTGGGGCAAACCGGATCTGGATCTCATGGCATCTCGCCAGAACGCGAAGCTTCCTTGTTATGGATCCAGGTCCAGGGACCCGGGAGCGGTGCTGGTAGATGCATTAGCAGCCCCTTGGGTTTTCAACATAGCTTATGTGTTTCCACCATTTCCGTTGCTACCTCGGCTGATTGCCAGGATCAAACAGGAGGGGGCATCGGTAATTCTGATAGCGCCTGCGTGGCCACGCAGGACCTGGTATGCAGACCTAGTGGACATGTCGTCCTGTCCACCATGGTCTCTTCCTCTGAGGCAGGACCTTCTAATTCAGGGTCTTTTCAACCATCCAAACCTAATTTCTCTGAGGCTGACTGCCTGGAAATTGAACGCTTGATTCTATCAAAGCGTGGGTTTTCGGATTCGGTTATTGATACATTAATACAGGCTCGGAAACCTGTGACAAGAAAAATTTACCATAAGATATGGCGTAAATATTTATATTGGTGCGAATCCAAGAGTTACTCATGGAGTAAGGTTAGGATTCCTAGGATATTAGCTTTTCTACAAGAGGGTTTAGAAAAGGGTTTATCCGCTAGTTCGCTAAAGGGACAGATTTCAGCTCTGTCTATTCTTTTACACAAACGTCTGGCAGAGCATCCAGACGTCCAGGCCTTTTGTCAGGCTTTGGCTAGAATTAAGCCTGTGTTTAAAGCTGTTGCTCCTCCGTGGAGCTTAAACTTGGTTCTTAAAGTTCTTCAGGGTGTTCCGTTTGAACCCCTTCATTCCATTGATATTAAGCTTTTATCTTGGAAAGTTTTGTTTTTGATGGCTATTTCCTAGGCTCGAAGAGTCTGAGTTATCTGCCTTACATTGTGATTCTCCTTATCTGATCTTTCATTCAGACAAGGTAGTTCTGCGTACTAAACCTGGGTTTTTACCTAAGGTTGTTTCTAACAGGAATATCAATCAAGAGATTGGTGTTCCATCATTATGTCCTAATCCTTCTTCAAAGAAGGAACGTCTTTTGCATAATCTAGACGTGGTCCGTGCTCTGAAGTTCTACTTACAGGCAACTAAAGATTTTAGACAAACTTCTTCTCTGTTTGTCATTTACTCTGGACAGAGGAGAGGTCAAAAGGCTTCGGCTACCTCTCTCTCTTTTAATACGTTTAGCCTATGAGACTTTAAACAGAAGGAACCACTGCCTGTAGAACCTTTCTCCCAATGTTCCTGCCTTGTCCCTCCCATCATCCGTGTACTTAGCTTTGGTATTGGTATCCCATAAGTAATGGATGACCCGTGGACTGAACACACTTAACAAGAGAAAACATAATTTATGCTTACCTGATAAATTTATTTCTCTTGTAGTGTATTCAGTCCACGGCCCGCCCTGTCTTTTTAAGGCAGGTTCTAAATTTTAAAATTAACTCCAGTCACCACTGCACCTTATAGTTTCTCCTTTCTTGTCTTGTTTCGGTCGAATGACTGGATATGACATGTGAGGGGAGGAGCTATATAGCAGCTCTGCTTGGGTGATCCTCTTGCAACTTCCTGTTGGGAAGGAGAATATATCCCATAAGTAATGGATGACCCGTGGACTGAACACACTACAAGAGAAATAAATTTATCAGGTAAGCATAAATTATGTTTTTTTCTAACAAGACTTGGTAATGCTAGAAGACTGACAGAAATCCCCATGTGGGAAGGTAAGCCATATTCTCAGACTCAGTATAGAAGGATGGCTTAGTTAAAAGGGCTTAAATCACTGGTGGACACTGTTATGGGGAAAATCGATTATGTTTTAATATAATCTGATGTTTGCACAAGTGTTTGGAACACTTTATAGGGGTTTTTTATACACCTGGCATAATTTTAGACGCCTAAATTGACTCAGGAAGGCCCCACAACTCCGGAGTGAAGAGGGAGGGGGCCTAATTTTCGCGCCTCAGTTGCGCAGTTGTTTTGCAAGTCAGCTTCATGCAGCTTCACATGTAGAGTCCTGAGATTGCAGAAGGACTTCAGGGAGGCTTATTTCGTTCCAAAACTAATCCCCAAGGAAGGTAGGGCCACAGCAGAGACACTGGCATCGTGCTGTAGTGTTAAACCGGTGGCAGCTTCAATTTGCTCCGGTTTGGGCAATAAGGGGTTAATTGGCTTGAAACTTGGTGTGCAATCTTTTCAAAGCATTAGGATCATATGGTGTAAATTTCATAAAGATCAGATGTTTTTTTGAGATTTGGTAAAAAAAAGTGAATGCTTTTTATTATTTAAAGGCACAGTAACGTTTTTTCAAAAAGTGTATTTTTTTGTATTTAAGTGCTATCTAAGTCTGTCTAACATGTCTGAACCTACAGATAGACCTTGTTCTATGTGTTTGAAAGCCATGGCGGTACCCCCATTGCATTTGTGTTTAAAGTGTGCTAAGGTATCTAAACATTTTAATGACCATGCAGTGACACTTAAAAATGTAGCCCAAGATGATTCTTTGACGGAAGTAATGAGGATAGTCCTCCTTCCTCTCCCCATGTGTCTACACCAGTTACATCCGCGCAAGCGTTGCCTAGTACCTCTAGCGCATTGTGCCCTATTACATTACAACAATTAGCAGCAGTCATGGATAATTCCCTTGCGGCTATTCTATCCAAACTGCCAGTTTTTCCAAAAAAGCGTGATAGCTCAGTTTTAAGAACAGAGGATGAGCAATCAGAAGCTTTGGATGATTTATCTGTAGTACCCTCACAACACTCTGAAGTGGCAGTGAGGGATGGGCTGTCCGAGGGAGAAATTTCTGACACAGGGAAAATTTCTCAGCGGGCAGAGTCAGATTCATTAGCGTTTAAATTTAAGCTGGAACACCTCCGCGTCTTGCTTAAGGAGGTTTTAGCTACGCTAGATGATTGTGACCCCATGGTGGTCCCAGAAAAATTGTGTAAAATGGACAGATTTTTAGAGGTCCCTGTATACACTGATGCGTTTCCGATCCCAAAGAGGGTGGCGGATATTGTGACTAAGGAGTGGGAGAGACCAGGTGTACCTTTTGTTCCCCCCCCCCTATCTTTTCACAGAGCCAAGGCTCATACGGACATTGTTCTGGCCTTTAAGGTCTCACGGGTGGAAGGTGAACGTAGAAAAAAGTTCTCTGTCCCCGCTCACAAGGGTTCCCTTCCTGGGAACACTAATAGACTCGGTAGAAATGAAAATCTTTCTGACAGAAGTCAGGATGTCAAAACTTTTGAATACTTGTCGAGTTCTTCATTCCATTCCTCGGCCTTCTGTGGCTCAGTGCATGGAGGTAATCGGTCTAATGGTTGCGGCAATGGACATAGTCCCTTTTGCCAGAATTCATCTAAGACCACTGCAACTGTGCATGCTCAAACAGTGGAATGGGGATTATGCAGATTTGTCTCCTCAAATCCATCTGGACCAGAAAACCAGAGACTCTCTTCTCTGGTGGTTGTCTCAGGATCACCTGTCTCAGGGAATGAGTTTCCGCAGACCGGAGTGGATCATTGTCACGACAGATGCCAGTCTGTTAGGCTGGGGTGCGGTCTGGGACTCCCTGAAAGCTCAGGGTCTATGGTCTCGGGAAGAATCTCTTCTCCCGATAAACATTTTGGAACTGAGAGCGATATTCAATACGCTCCAGGCATGGCCTCAGCTAGCGGAGGCCAAATTCATCAGATTTTAGTCGGACAACATCACGACTGTAGCGTACATCAATCATCAGGGAGGAACAAAGAGTTCCCTAGCGATGAAGTAACCAAGATCATCACATGGGCGGAGGATCACTCCTGCGATCTATCTGCAATTCACATCCCAGGAGTAGACAACTGGGAGGCGGATTTTCTGAGTCGTCAGACTTTCCATCCGGGGGAGTGGGAACTCCACCCGGAGGTCTTTGCTCAGCTAACCCAGCTATGGGGCATTCTGGAATTGGATCTGATGGCGTCCCGTCAGAACACCAAACTTCCCCTTTACGGATCCAGATCCAGGGATCCCAAGGCGGCATTGATAGATGCTTTAGTAGCGCCTTGGTCATTCAGTCTAGCTTATGTCTTTCCACCGTTTCCTCTTCTCCCTCGGCTAGTAGCCAGAATCAAACAGGAGAAGGCTTCAGTAATTCGGATAGCGCCTGCGTGGCCACGCAGGACTTGGTATGCAGACCTAGTGGACATGTCATCGGCTCCACCATGGAAACTGCCATCGAGGCAGGATCTTCTAATTCAAGGTCCATTCAAGCATCCAAATCTAGTTTCTCTGGAACTGACTGCTTGGAGATTGAACGCTTAATTCTAGCTAAGCGTGGGTTCTCTGAATCGGTTATAGATACTCTGATCCAGGCTAGAAAGCCTGTCACCAGGAAAATTTACCATAAGATATGGCGGAAATATCTTTGTTGGTGCGAATCCAATGGTTACTCGTGGAGTAAGGTTAGGATTCCAAGGATATTGTCTTTTCTCCAAGAAGGATTGGAGAAAGGTTTGTCAGATAGTTCCTTAAAGGGACAGATCTGCTCTGTCTAGCCTGTTACACAAGCGTCTGGCAGCTGTACCAGACATTCAGGCGTTTGCACAGGCCCTAGTAAGAATCAAGCCTGTCTACAGACCTGTGGCTCCTCCATGGAGTCTAAATTTAGTTCTTTCAGTTCTTCAAGGGGTTCCGTTTGAACCTTTGCATTCCATAGATATTAAGTTGTTATCTTGGAAAGTTTTGTTTTTGGTAGCTATTTCTTCTGCTCGAAGAGTTTCTGAATTGTCTGCTTTGCAGTGTAATTCACCCTATCTGGTGTTCCATGCAGATATAAGGTTGTTTTGCGTACCAAACCTGGTTTCCTTCCAAAAGTGGTTTCGAATAAGAATATTAACCAGGAAATTATTGTTCCTTCTCTATGCCCTAATCCAGTTTTTAAGAAGGAACGACTATTACACAATCTTGATGTGGTACGTGCTTTAAAATTCTATTTAAAGGCAACTAAAGATTTCAGACAAACATCATCCTTGTTTGTTGTCTATTCTGGAAAGAGGAGAGGTCAGAAAGCGACTGCTACCTCTCTTTCCTTCTGGCTGAAAAGCATCATCCAATTGGCTTATGAGACTGCTGGACAGCAGCCTCCTGAACGAATTACAGCTCATTCCACTAGAGCTGTGGCTTCCACATGGGCTTTCAAGAATGAGGCTTCTGTTGAACAGATTTGTAAGCAGCGACTTGGTCTTCACTGCATACATTTGCCAAATTTTACAAATTCGATACTTTTGCTTCTTCGGAGGCTATTTTTGGGAGAGAGGTTTTGCAAGCAGTGGTGCCTTCCGTTTAGGTTACCTGACCTGTTCCCTCCCTTCATCCGTGTCCTAAAGCTTTGGTATTGGTATCCCACAAGTAAGGATGAATCCGTGGACTGGATACACCATGTAAGAGAAAACAGAATTTATGCTTACCTGATAAATTGCTTTCTCTTGCGGTGTATCCAGTCCACGGCCCGCCCTGGCAATTAAGTCAGGTTCAAATTTATTTTAGTAAAATTACAGTCACCACTGCACCCTATAGTTTCTCCTAACCGTCGGTTGAATTACTGGGGGGGGGGGGGGGCGGAGCATGAGGGTAGCTATATGGACAGCTCTGCTGTGTGCTCTCTTTGCCACTTCCTGTAGGGATTGAGAATATCCCACAAGTAAGGATGAATCCGTGGACTGGATACACCGTAAGAGAAAGTAATTTATCAGGTAAGCATAAATTCTGTTTTTCTGGAGATATATACTAAACAGAAGAGTTTTGGCACTTTATATTTCAATATATCCCTGGCATGGGGATGTCTTTCTTTCATGTAATTAGCAAGAGTCCATGAGCTAGTGACGTATGGGATATACATTCCTACCAGGAGGGGCAAAGTTTCCCAAACCTTAAAATGCCTATAAATACACCCCTCACCACACCCACAATTCAGTTTTACAAACTTTGCCTCCCATGGAGGTGGTGAAGTAAGTTTGTGCTAGATTCTACGTTGATATGCGCTTCGCAGCAGACTGAAGCCCGGTTTTCCTCTCAGAGTGCAGTGAATGTCAGAGGGATGTGAAGAGAGTATTGCCTATTTGAATACAATGGTCTTCCTAGGGGATCTATTTCATAGGTTCTCTGTTATCGGTCGTAGAGATTTCTTCTACCTCCCTTTTCAGATCGACGATATACTCTTGTATACCATTACCTCTACTGATTCTCGTTTCAGTACTGGTTTGGCTATCTACTATATGTAGATGAGTGTCCTGGGGTAAGTAAGTCTTATTTTTTGTGACACTCTAAGCTATGGTTGGGCACTTTATATGTAAAGTTCTAAATATATGTGTTTAAACTTATATTTGCCATGATTCAGGATAATCAGTATTCCTTCATTCAGACTGTCAGTTTCATTATTTGGGATAATGCATATGCATAAATATTTTTTTCTTACCTTGAAAATTTTCAATTGACTTTTTTCCCTGCGGGCTGTTAGGCTCGCAGGGGCAGAAAATGCTTCAATTTATTGCGTCATTCTTGGCACAAACTTTTTTGGCGCAAAATTGTCATTTCCGGCGACGTAGTTAATGCCGGAAGTTTGTTCGTTCGTTACGTCATTTTTTGACGCATGTGTGTTCAGACGTTTTTTTGCGCAAAAAAATGTGGGCGTCGTTTTCGGCGTCAGAGGATGTGGCGTCATACTTGGCGCCAAAAAATATGGGCATTGTACTTGGCGCCAATAATGTGTGTTTCATACTTGGCGCCAAAAATGTGGGCGTCATACTTGTTCCACTTTTTCTCACATTATTTAAGTCTCACTTTTTTATTGCTTCTGGTTGCTAGAGGCTTGTTTTGCATTTTTTCCCATTCCTGAAACTGTCATTTAAGGAATTTGATCATTTTGCTTTATATGTTGTTTTTTTCTATTACATATTGCAAGATTTTCCATACACTGTTCCTGGATCAGAACATGCTGAGGGATTCCTGTTGACTGAGATCAGTCCTACCAAAGCTAAGTTCATTTATTTTAAATGTTATGAATGTTTATCTTTAGCTATGGTTTGTAATAAGTTATCATGATAAACTTTTACATGCAGAATCCATTAGTATTTATGCTTTATATATTGCTATTCTTTTTACATCTTATGTACAAGATATACTTAAAAATGTATAAGAATTTTTTTCTGATTCTATTTTAAAGGCTTTGTCTGACATCCCGCCTTCTAATACATTTTTAGGTCTTTTTCAAACTTCTTTTTTAGTTGATGAAGTTTCAAATGACCAACAACATAATGAATTATCCATCTCTGATGGCGTTTTTTTCTCATTTAGAATTTTTCTTCATCAGATATTGACACTAACAAATCTACTTTTTTATTTTTTAATAGAGTACATTTGTTCTTTGTTCAAAAGGTGTTGATTATTTTGGATATTGAAGTAACTAGTTCTTTGGATTTTAAAGACTAGCTAACATTTAAATTCTGCTTATTTATCTTCTGTGATTTCTTCAGAGGTTTTTTCCAGTTCCTGATACTAGGGAATGGAATAGGCTGAGAATTTTCTTTTAGTCCTTCTTTAAGGTTTTTAAATTGTATTCTTTGCCGGCAGTTAGTTTTGAGGAAAGATTCCCCAAGTTAATGGGGCTATCTCTACTCCTGCTAAATATACTATTATTCTTATAGCAAATAGTATTTATTTTTTTCCTTCAGATGGAAGGAAAATTATTTTCAGGTACTTTTATTAGACCTGTAATTTATTTGGCTGATGTTGCAAGTGCTTCATCTTTCTGGTTGGATACTTTAAGATCCAAGTATCGGATTATGATTTGTTTAGCATTGTTAAAAGGACAAAATCTACTAGTTCAGACTAAGTGCAATTGCATTGTCTTGCTATCTTGCATTTGTTGATTGCGCAAGTCCAGTGTGTTGACTGGTCCTTTAACTTGCTTAACATGCTAATAATTTCATTTGTGTTGTCATTTTATTAAATATTTTCGCAAATGAGGTTTAATCTATGTCTTTAGCTATTTTAGCTAGAAGAACTTTGTGATTCTAATCTTGGAATGCTAATTTGATTTCTAAAATCCATATTTCTTTTTTTCCAAGATAATCAATTATTTGGTTCATAATTGGATTCAATTCTTTAACTGTTACTCTGGGCTTCAAGATTGAGTTCTAAGACTAAAACTTTAAGCTTATATAAGTTTTCTGTTCTTACTAAGGAACAGAATCCTGAATTCTTCCCCAAGTAACATGTTTATAATTGGAAGTTTTTTTCTTCATTCAATTAAGCCTTTTAAAAGTTCAAAGTCAGCTCCCCAAATTTGCATGTAGGTGCGGTTCTTATTCCAGCTTGGCTGGTAAGGGGCAGGTTAAGACTTTTTTGAAATTTGTTTGGTTCTATTCGGTCCAAACTTCTTAGACTTTGGGTACAGAATAGGATTCAGAGTAAAACCGTCTGTGAGAAGTCTTTTTTCTCTATCATATTCCAGCTATTCCAGTAAGACAAACACTTTCCTGAAGTGTGTTTCAGACCTATGTTTTGGGTACTGGTGAAGTGCGGCTGGTCACCCGTTGGGGCTCAAGCGCTGCTCAGACCTGGAGTTTTCTGGGGTATTTATTCCAGTTTCATTTTAGGAACTGGGTTTTGGGGTTTTATTCAAGACTATTCATTGTTCCAAAGATAGAAAATCTTTTTGAATTGTCATATAAGTGTACCATCTTTTAGAATGGTGTTTATATGGTTTATTCTGCCTTTTTGGTCAGTGATGGCATTATTTGTTTACAAAAGATACAATAGATGCATATCTTCATTTTCTGTTTTCATTCAGATTATTTTTATTTTCTGAGATTCTCTTTTTTTGACAAGCATTACCAATTTGTTGCTTTTCCTTCTGGTCTAGCGACAGCTCTAAGAATCTTTTCAAGGTTCTCAGTGTTCCTTATTTGGACGGTATTGTGGTACTGGCTCAGTCTTTTCGTTCTGCGGAATCTCATACGATTCAACTTTGTTGTTTCTTCAAGACATGGTTAGAGGATCTTTTTATCAAAAGCTCCTTGATTCCTCACACAAGGGTCACCTTTTTTAGGTTTCCAGATAGATTGTGTCAATGTTTTTGTCTCTAACAAAAGTGACAAGTTTATTAGGTTCCGTTTGTCGGAACCTTCAGTCTCTATTATTTCCTTCAAGTTGCTATATATGCATGGAAGTTTTAGGTTTCATGGCTGCAGCATTGGATTCGATTCCCTTTGCTCATTTCATAGGAAACCTTTCCAGTTTTTTATGCTGAATAATGGTGCAGGGATTCTAGGATATCACTTTTTACATCTTTGAATCCTAATGTTTAACTATCTTTGATTCGGTGGTTAAGATCACCATCATTTAGTTCTACAGGTCTCTTCAGTTCTTTAAACCTGGACCATGATCTCTACAGATGCGAGTCTTTTAGGTTGGGAGGCTGTCTGAGGATCTCTGTCAGCACAAGGGGTTTGGAAATCTCAGGAGGCGAGATTACCATTTGATATTTTGGAACTCCGTGCATTCTCAGAGTTCTTCAGTTGTTTTTTTTTTTTTTTTTTTTGAAGAAGAGACGTTTATTGTTTTTTCAGACAGACAATGTCACAACTGTGGCGTATGTCAATCATCAGGGTGGGACTATCAGTCCTTAGGCTGTGACAGAAGTATCTCAGATATTTGCTTGGGCTAAATCCAGCTCCTATCTAATTTCTGTGGTCTTTTTCCCAGGTATAGACAATTGGGAAGTGGATTGTCTCTGTTAATCAAGCTTTACATCCGGGAGAATGGTCTCTTTACCCAGATATGTTTTTCAATTTTTCAGATGTGAGGGCTTCCAGAAATAGATCTGATGGCATCTCATCTAAACAAGGAACTTCCCAGGGGCCTATTCAGGTCCGGGGATCCTCAGGCGGAAGTAGTGTATGCATTGACACTTCCTTGGAATTATCAATCTGCCTATATTTTTTCATCTCTGGTTCTTCTTTTTAGAGTGATTTTCAAAATCATCAGAGAGCAATCTTTGGTGTGGCTGGTGGCTCCAGCATGGCCACACAGGTTTTGGTATATGGTTCTTGTTCGGATGTCCAGTTGCCAATCTTGGTTACTTCCATTAAGGCCAGACCTTATATCTTAACATTCGTTTTTTTTCATCAGGAATTCAAATTATTAATTTGATGGTATGAAAATTTAACGCTTAGTACTTAGTCATAGAAGTTTCTCTGACTCAGTAATTAATACTATGTTGCAGGCTCGTAAATCTGTGTCTAGTAGGATTTATTATCGAGTTTGGAAGATTTACATCTCATGATGCTCTTCTTATGAATTCTCTTGGCATTCTTTTAGAATTCCTAGGATTTTTTAGTTTCTTTATAAGGTTTTTGTCTGCAAGTTCCTTGAAAGGACAAATCTGCTTTTCCTGTGCTGTTTCACAGTAAGAATTGCTAAATCTTTCTGATATTCATTGTTTTGTTCAGGCTTTGGTTCGTATCAAGCCTATCATTAAGCCAATTTCTCCTCTTTGGAGACTTAATTTGATTCTGAAGGCTTTACAGGCTCTTCTGTTTGAGCATATGCTTTCTTTGGACATTAATTTCTTTCATGGAAAGTATTGTTCTTTTTAGACATCTCTTCAGCTCGAACAGTTTTTGAATTATCTGTTCTTTCTTGTGAATCTCCTTGTTCATTTTTCATCAGGATAAGGTGGTTTTTGCTGTCCTCATTTCAATTTTCACCTAAAGTTTTGAATTCTAACAACACATTAGTGGAGGAATTATTGTCTTTTCATTGTGTCCTAATCCTAAGAATTCTTTGGTAAGATTCTTACATTCTTTGGATGTGGTAAGAGTTTTGAAATATTATGTTGAAGCTATTCAGATTTCAGACAGACTTCTAGTCTATGGGGCCTAGTTATCAACGTGTCTACTTTTCCTGCCTTCGCCGGCCCAATACGCCCGCCTAAGCTCGCCTCACATCGCTGCTGCGGACCTGCCAAAATTCGCCTAAGTTGTCAAAAAAGCTGTCAAAAAGCCGTGCACGAAGTACGGGGCGATGAGCAGCGAACTGTGATAGTTATCACACATCTGATCTCGCTGCTCTTCGGCTGTTTGACAGCTTTCTTGCTAGCCTGTCACTAAGCACGCACACTAAACTACACTGTTCTACCCCCTATACCGGCGCCCCCGGAGCCCCCCGCAACTAAATAAAGTTACTAACCCCTAAACCGCCGCTCCTAGACCCCGCTGCAAGTCTTATAAATGTATTAACCCCTAAACCGCCACTTCCTGACACCGCTGCCACCTACATTATACCTAGTAACCCCTATCCTGCCCCCCCTATACCGTCGCCCTCTATAATAAAGTTATTAACCCCTATCCTGCTGATCCCGCACCTCGCCGCAAATAAATAGTTTAACCCCTAAACCGCCGCTCCCTGAACCCACTGCAACCTATATTAAATTTATTAACCCCTATCCTGCCCCCCACTACACCGCCGCCACTGTAATAAAATTATTAACCCCTAAACCTAAGTCTAACACTAACCCTAACACCCCCTAACTTAAATATTAAATAAATCTAAATAATATTTCTCTTATTAACTAAGTTAATCCTATTTAAAACTAAATACTTACCTTTAAAATAAACCCTAATATAGCTACAATATAAATAATAATTATATTGTAGCTATCTTAGGATTTATTTTTATTTTACAGGTACCTTTCAATTTATTTTAACTAGGTACAATAGCTATTAAATAGTTATTAACTATTTAATAGCTTACCTAGCTAAAATAAAGAGAAATGTACCTGTAAACTAAAAACTAACCTAAGTTACAATTACACCTAACACTACACTATACTTTAATAAATTATTCCTATTTAAAACTAAATACTTAGCTGTAAAATAAACCCTAAGATAGCTACAATATAATTAATAATTACATTGTAGCTATCTTAGGATTTATATTTATTTTACAGGTAACTTTGTATTTATTTTAGCTAGTTAGAATAGTTATTAAATAGTTATTAACTATTTAATAACTACCTAGCTAAAAGAAATTCATAATTACCTGTAAAATAAATCCTAACCTAAGTTACAATTAAACCTAACACTACACTATCATTACATTAAATAAATTAACTACAAATAACTACAATTAAATACAATTACATAAACTAACTAAAGTACAAAAAATAAAAAAAGCTGTCACAAAAAATAAAAAAAATAAGTTACAAACATTTAAAAAAATATTACAACAATTGTAAGCTACTTACACCTAATCTAAGCCCCCTAATAAAATAACAAACCCCCCAAAATAAAAAAATGCCCTACCCTATTCTACATTAAAAAAGTTCAAAGCTCTTTTACCTTACCAGCCCTTAAAAGGGCCTTTTGTGGGGGCATGCCCCAAAGAATTCAGCTCTTTTGCCTGTAAAAGAAAAATACAACCCCCCCCAACATTAAAACCCACCACCCACATACCTCTAATCTAACCCAAACCCCCCTTAAAATAACCTAACACTAATCCCCTGAAGATCATCCTACCTTGAGTCGTCTTCACTCAACCGAGCAGCGATGGACCCGAAGAGGACATCCGGAGCAGCAGAAGTGATCATCCAAGGGGCGCTGAAGAAATCTTCCATCCGATGAAGTGATCCTCCAAGCGGCGCTGAAGAAATCTTCCATCCGGGCGATGTCATCTTCCAAGAGAAGCTGAAGAAGTCTTCCATCCGGGCGAGGTCATCTTCCAAGCCGGGTCTTCAATCTTCATCCCGCCGACGCGGAACATCCTTCTTTCCCGACGGACTACCGACGAATGAAGGCTCCTTTAAGGGACGTCATCCAAGATGGCGTCCCTTCAATTCCGATTGGCTGATAGGATTCTATCAGCCAATCGGAATTAAGGTAGGAAAAATCTGATTGGCTGATTGAATCAGCCAATCAGATTCAAGTTCAATCCGATTGGCTGATCCAATCAGATTGAGCTCGCATTCTATTGGCTGTTCCGATCTATTTTAAGTATAGTGTAGTGTTAGGTGTAATTGTAACTTAGGTTAGTTTTTAGTTTACAGGTACATTTCTCTTTATTTTAGCTAGGTAAGCTATTAAATAGTTAATAACTATTTAATAGCTATTGTACCTAGTTAGAATAAATTGAAAGGTACCTGTAAAATAAAAATAAATCCTAAGATAGCTACAATATAATTATTATTTATATTTTAGCTATATTAGGGTTTATTTTAAAGGTAAGTATTTAGTTTTAAATAGGATTAACTTAGTTAATAAGAGAAATATTATTTAGATTTATTTAATTAATATTTAAGTTAGGGGGGTGTTAGGGTTAGTATTAGACTTAGGTTTAGGGGTTAATAAATTTATTACAGTGGCGGCGGTGTAGTGGGGGGCAGGATAGGGTTTAATAAATGTATTATAGGTGGCGACGGTGTAGGGGGGGCAGATTAGGGGTTAATAAATTTAATATAGGTTGCGGCAGGGTCAGGGAGCGGCGGTTTAGGGGTTAAACTATTTGCGGCGAGGTGCGGGATCGGCAGGATAGGGGTTAATAACTTTATTATAGAGGGCGGCGGTATAGGGGGGCAGGATAAGGGGTTACTAGGTATAATGTAGGTGGCGGTGGGCTCCGGGAGCGGCGGTTTAGGGGTTAATATGTAGAGTAGCTTGCGGTGGGCATCCGGGAGCGGCGGTTTAGGGGGTAATACATTTTATTTAGTTGCGGCGGTGTAGGGGGGACAGCTTAGTGGTGTTTAGACTCGGGGTACATGTTAGGGTGTTAGGTGTAGACAGCTCCCATAGGAATCAATGGGATGTCTGTCAGCAGCGAACTTGTACTTTCGCTATGGTAAGACTCCCATTGATTCCTATGGGATCCGCCGCCTCCAGGGTGGCGGTTTGAAAACCAGGTACGCTGGGCCGTAAAAGTGCCGAGCGTACCTGCTAGTTTTTTGATAACTAGCAAAAGTAGTCAGATTGTGCCGCACTTGTGTGCGGAACATCTGGAGGGACGTAAGAATCGATCTGTGTCGGACTGAGTCCAGCGGATCGAAGTTTACGTCACAAAATTCTACTTTTGCCGGTCTGTAGCCTTTGATAACTAAGACGAATCAGCCTTGCCACAAATACGCTGCGGAATTCCAGCGTATTTGAGGTTGATGGCTTGATAACTAGGCCCCAATTTATCTTTTCTGGTTTTAGGAAGGTCAGAAGGCTTCTGCCATTTCTTTGGCATCTTGGTTAAAGCTTTTGATTCATCATGCTTATTTGGAGTCGGGTTAATCCCCGTCTCAGAGGATTATGGCTCATTCTACTAGGTCAGTTTCTACTTCCTGGGCTTTTTAAGAATGAAGCTTCTGTTGATCAGATTTGCAAAGCAATGTCTTGGTCTTCTTTGCATACTTTTACTAAATTCTACCATTTTGATGTTTTCTCTTTAGAAGCAGTTTTTGGTAGAATAGTACTTCAGGCAGCTGTTTCAGTTTGATTCTTCTGCTTATTTCAGTTTTTTTCATTATAAAAATTGAAACTTTTGATTTGGGTAGTGGATTAATTTTTCAGCGGAATTGGCTGTCTTTATTTTATCCCTCCCTCTCTAGTGACTCTTGCGTGGAAGTTCCACATCTTGGGTATCTGCTATCCCATACGTCACTAGCTCATGGACTCTTGCTAATTACATGAAAGAAACATAATTTATGTAAGAACTTACCTGATAAATTCATTTCTTTCATATTAGCAAGAGTCCATGAGGCCCACCCTTTTTTGTGGTGGTTATGATTTTTTTGTATAAAGCACAATTCTTCCAATTCCTTATTTTGATGCTTTTGCTCCGTTATCACCCCACTTCTTGGCTATTCGTTAAACTGAATTGTGTGTGTGGTGAGGGGTGTATTTATAGGCATTTTAAGGTTTGGGAAACTTTGCCCCTCCTGGTAGGAATGTATATCCCATACGTCACTAGCTCATGGACTCATGCTAATATGAAAGAAATGAATTTATCAGGTAAGTTCTTACATAAATTATGTTTTTCTAAGACGACAGTTCTGCTGTATGACTCCCAGCGGCTGCTAACTTATTTATCAGCCGACTGGGAGGTTTTTTCCTACAGAGCACTTCAGGAGTGTGTAGGATGCTGTCGAGCTCTTTACGTTTAATACAGTCCTGCATAGCAGAAGCAACATGTCTGACTCCCGGTGACTGATGAATTATTTACAGCCGACAGGGAGGTTTTTTTTTCCTACCGAACATAAATAGAGAGATATTTACGTGTCGGGCAGTCCTGTATACCAGAGACAATGTGTCTGCTGTATGCCTCCCAGCGGCTTATACTTTAACAGCCGACAGGGAGGGTTTTTCCTATAGATCACTTTTCATGCTTGCAGGTTTTTTTTAACATATCTCTGTCCCTTTCGTTCTCGTTTGGAATCGACAGAGTGATCATGTTTAATGTTATAGCATTTGGGGCTACAGACTGTGTTATCCTGTTTTTAGTGAGATATATACAGGATGATTACATGTTGTTGTTATTATCAGGTATTTGTAGAGCGCCAACATGTTGCCTTTCTATCGATACCCCTGTTCACTGCGGCTTATAGTTGACCTTTATTAGCCGACAGGGAGATGCTCGTTCTGCATGTATTTGACATGTTGGAGCACTAATGAGATGGCTTTAAAGGCCTGTCAGTTTTTAGGGTTTTCTCCCGGCGGCTCCATTTTGTTTTATTACAGTATGCCTATCCGCCCTGGAGATTGAGCTCGATACGCTCACGATGGGCGGAGCTTCGTTCGTGCCATTGTGTGCCCGCCGTTCGATGGCCCGTCTTGGCCCTGCTTGTTTGGCTCGATACGCCCACGGAGGGGCGGAGCTTCGCTACGCGCTGTTTGGGGCCGGATGCCTCCTCGGCTGTATACAGCTGTCAGGTTATGCAAATCGATGGTTGAGTCCTTATGTGTATGGAACGCTTTCTCTGTCACTTAGAGGCGTTGTCAATGCAGTTTATAAGGTTCCTTTCCTATGACTTATTTTCAGTGTCCCATTCGGGGATAAACGTAACACTTAAAGAAACAATGCATTGTGTTTCTTGAGTTTTATTATTGGGGATTTGTTTGGAAAATGTTTTTACTGTTGTTAAGTTGCATAAAGCAGTACACTTATTCTTGTCAACTATTAGACATGACACAAAGGGTCACACCTAACTTATATTCTGCTCCCCATGTTTCAAAAGGGTTAGATGCCTTAAGCAGCATTCTGATTCATTGCTACGGTTTCATACAATGCTTTCCTCTAGTATATTTTAAATTATTTGGAAAAGAGGTTTATTTAAAATAAAACAAAAAGGGTTTTCAGTTTCTGTACTCTTTGAATGATTATTCTTGCAATGACTTTTCACTAATCTACGTTTTGTCCACTCAGTGACCTGTTTAGTTACTGTTTAGGATTAGAGGGTACAGTAACACTTTTTCATTTATGTTCCATGATGGGCGCCCTTTTCCTGTCACCTCGCCTACATCCTATGATTGGCAGGCGCTCTCATTTACTTGTAAATTTCTGTAGGGTGCGAATAGTGTACCCCTGTGGTCTAGTGGGTACCCTTACGTGCTTGCAAGCAGGAGCTTGGGAGTTTTGATTCCACCTGCTTCTGCAGTATTTTCATTTGTACATTACTGCTAATAGCCTTTATCCTTTGGGACTTAGAATGGAACAGAAGCACACCAATGTTTTTAGCAGAAATTAAATTACTCATATTTCCTTTTAGTCTACCAAATTGGCGGCTCTGAGTTCGGGATCTTCTGTCTTAGCTTGCTATGCCTTCTGTTCATATTCTGGGTTTGTGGATGTGTCATCTCAACCTCAACTTTTACTATTCCTTCCAAGGGGTACCATGTTCGGGCCTGACTGGAAGGAGATTATTCTGACAGCCAGCTGTAGTATTCTGAGAGTTGGCTTAGCTATCTAGAAAGCAGAGGTTTGCAGTTTTGAGATCAACTACAGCTCTTGTACCTTGTATGTGTGCTGGCAAGTTGTTTTTTACATCACGAACATCCTAGTTTTCGTGTCTTTCTACATTTTGCGGTATCCAGTTTTGGATCTTGCTGCTGCTTCCAAGTCAGCATGGTGGGTTGGCCCCGATCCGGGACCGGATAATAGAAGGGGGCAATCTGTTTTTTCTTCGTACAGACTTGAATAGAGAATCAGAAAGTTTTCCCCAGAGGATTTTTTCTTCTTTCTCAATTGTCTGTAGATCAGATAAAGAGTGTTTTCACGCTGTGTAAAACACCTCTTTCATGGGAGTAATCTGTCCCGTCCCGATTCAGGAGCAGGGACTGGGGTTTTTATTCAATTCTGTTTGTAAGTTTCTAAAAAAGGGGGTACGTTCCGACCTATTTTAGACTTCAAAAATCTAAACAAGTTCCTCAGAGTTCCATCCTTCCAGATGGAAGCTATTTGTACCATTCTTCCATTGATCTAGAAGGGTCAATTTATGGCTTCCGTGGATCTCAAGGATGCATATCTTCATATTCCTATCCACAGAGATCATCTCAAATTCCTGAGGTTTGCCTTCTGGACAAACATTTTCAGTTTGTGGCTCTTCCTTTCGGGCTGGCCACGGCACCCAGGATCTTCACGAAGTTTCTAGGGTCTCTGCTGGCGGTTCTCAGACCGCGGGGCATTGCAGTGGCACCTTATCTGGACGATATTTGGATCCAGGTGTTGTCTTATCAACTGACAAAGTCTCATACCAACATGGTTCTGTCCTTTCTAAGGTCTCACGGATGGAAGGTGAATCTAGAAAAGAGTTCACTAATTCCACAGACAAGGGTTCCTTTCCTGGGAACTCCTAATAGACTCTCTATCCATGAAAATCTACTTGACGGAAGTCAGAAAGTTAAAGATTCTGAATACATGCCGAGACCTTCAGTCCAATCCTCGGCCATCAGTGGCTCAGTGCATGGAGGTAATTGGATTGATGGTGGCGGCAATGGACATCATTCCGTTTGCTCGTTTTCATCTCAGACCTCTACAACTGAGCATGCTCAGACAGTGGAATGGAGGTTATGCAAATTTGTCTCCTCAGATAGATCTGGATCAGGAGACAAGAGACTCTCTTCTTTGGTGGTTGTCGCTGGATCATCTGTCCGAAGACCTTCAGTCCAATCCTCGGCCATCAGTGGCTCAGTGCATGGAGGTAATTGGATTGATGGTGGCGGCAATGGACATCATTCCGTTTGCTCGTTTTCATCTCAGACCTCTACAACTGAGCATGCTCAGACAGTGGAATGGAGGTTATGCAAATTTGTCTCCTCAGATAGATCTGGATCAGGAGACAAGAGACTCTCTTCTTTGGTGGTTGTCGCTGGATCATCTGTCCGAAGGGACGTGCTTCCGCAGTCCTTCATGGGTGATAATGACAACGGACACCAGTCTACTAGGATGGGGTGCAGTCTGGAATTCCCTGAAGGCTCAGGGTGTGTGGACTCGGTCGGACTCTCTACTTCCAATCAATATTCTGAAATTGAGAGCAATATTCAATGCGCTTCAGGCCTGGCCTCAGTTGGCGTCGGCCAAATTCATCCGATTTTAGTCGGATAACATCACGACTGGCTTACATCAATCATCAGGGAGGAACAAGGAGTTCCTTAGCGATGACAGAAGTATCCAAGATAATTTGGTGGGCGGAGGCTCACTCTTGTTATCTGTCAGCAATCTATATCCCAGGAGTGGACAACTGGGAGGCGGATTTTTTGAGCAGACAGAAGTTTCATCCGGGGGTATGGGAACTCCATCTGGAGGTCTTGCCACCCTGATTCTCAGGTGGGGCAGACCTGAATTGGATCTGTTGGCGTCTCGTCAGAATGCCAAGCTCCCAAGATGTGTCACGATTCCGTCCATTCATCGCCGTCTCGCCGCGGCTCCAGGAGCTCTTCTGTTGTCATTACGTCACATTGCCTAGCAATGTGATGTATTTTCGGACACTCCCTCTGATGTCATGGATCTCTCTCAGCCTTTAAATCACGGCGGGAGATCTTACTTGGGGCCCGTTTGTAAAACCTGACTGCGGATCTGTGAGAACACTGTTTTGCCTGTCTGACCCTGTTTATTCTAAATACCTCAACCTGCCTTCTGGAAATCTACTAGTGCCTGACTGACCTTACTAATCCTAAGAACCCCATACTCTGGATTTATTAACCCTTGTCTGTCTTACCTTGCTTGCCTCAATCTTTGCCTCAATCTTTGCAAACCTGCTAAAATGGAGCATTTATTATTTGTTTGCTGATAACCTGCTTAAAGGGACATTATCTTTGTTTGTTACAAACCTGATTTAAGGATCTTTAATCAATTTCCGGATACAAACCTACTTAAAGGGACGCTTATATTTGTTTGTTGAAATCTGCTTTAAGGATCATATTTATTTACTTACAGACCTGCACAAAGAGACTTTATTATCTTTTCCTTTCATCTACCAAAAGGTAAACTTACTAAGAGAATTCTACTGTTATCCTGTGTGTCAATCCAGTTTTCAAGAAGATATACAGAGTTACTATTTCTTTTGGGAAGACCTTGTATCCTGCTTATTTTGTTTCCTGAGTGCACGTCCTGGATATTCCTCAGTGTGCTAGCGTGTGTTTTACTTTTCACGCTAGCAGTTGGGTTAGATCCTGGGCTGATTCTATACGGCTGACAATACAAACGGGCCATAAATGAACCCCACTGAATTATCCATGGCCGTTGTGCACCAGGGACTATTGCTGGGATCTCATGCTACCCACTTGCAATCCCTGGACTCAAAGCTAGATCAAATAACTACTTATTACAGAGCTTGGTTGCTCCTATTCCTCCCATTCCCAATCCTATTGAGGCATCTCCTCCTCTGATTCCCAACAATCAATTTCAAGGACAGTTGAGTCCCAGGATACCTCTTCCAGACAAATATGACGGGAATCTTGAAGACTGTAGGGGTTTTCTGAATCAATGCCGACTTCACTTTCGTAACAGTCCTACCCTTTTTGCTACTCCCTCTTCTAAGATTACATTCCTCATATCTTTGATGAAAGGAAGAGCTTTGGCCTGGGTATCACCTTTGTTAGAAAAGAATGATCCTATACTTCAGGATGTCGATGCCTTTCTCTCTGTATTCTCTAACGTGTTCGACAAACCTGGAAGGTCTTCCGCTGCTGAAGCTCCTCTTAGACCTACGACAGGGTGGTCAACCTGTGTCTCAATATGCCATTGAGTTCCGCACTCTTGCACCTGAAACTTCTTGGAATCAGGGAGCTCTTAAAGCAACTTTTCGCAAAGGACTTTCAGAACGTCTCAAAGATGAATTGGTGTATCGGGAACTTCCAGAATCCCTTGAAGCCTTGATAAATCTTTGTATCAGTCTTGATTCCAGATATCGTGAACGTCAACAAGAAAGAGAAATCAGAGGTCCTCAACTCGAACCCCTTTTCGTCTGGCTCCTCGTTTTTCTAACCCAGTAACGCCTACCTCTCCTGATCAGGCTGAACCTATGGAAGTAGGAACTATAAAATTAACAGAAACGGAACGTCTGAGAAGACGTTCTCTTGGCCTGTGTTTGTACTGTGGCCTTAAAGGGCATTTATTAAGGGATTGTCCTACCAGGCCAGTAAAAGCCAGGGATTAACTTCTGTACAGGGAACTAAGTTAAGCCAAAAAGAAGTTAATTCCCTCTATAATAAACTCTTTGTTCCAGTAACTCTTCAAATTGGTGGTAGCAAGATACATACCCAAGCTCTTATCGATTCTGGCGCAGGAGGAGTGTTCATTGACTCCACTTTTGTGACTACTCACACTATTCCCTTAATAAGAAAAAGGTTTTCAATTTCTGTCTCTACTGTTAGTGGAGATCCTTTGGGTTCCGGATTCATCCAGTTTGCTACTAAACCCATACTTTTTTCCGTTGGAGTACTTCATTGTGAGAAGATATGTTTTGATGTTATTTCTACTCCTCAATTTCCCATAATCTTGGGTCTTCCTTGGCTTCAATTGCATAATCCTACCTTTTCTTGGACCCATGGTAAACTCACCTCTTGGGGATCATCATGCCATACTAATTGTCTTCAAGAACTTACTAAGACACCACTCACTATTGCTCTCACTACCGACACTTCTGGTCCTTTACCTATGCCTTACCAAGATTTTGTCAATGTTTTTTCTAAGAAAGAAGCAGAAAGCCTTCCTCCTCACCGTCCATTTGATTGCCCCATTGATCTCCTTCCTGGGGCTCCTTATCCTCGAGGCAAGACTTAGCCACTTTCAAGGCCTGAAAATGTAGCTCTGGAAGAATATATCAAAGATAATCTGGCCAGAGGATTTATTCGACCCTCCTCTTCTCCTGTAGGGGCTGGATTCTTTTTTGTGGGAAAGAAGGATGGCGGCCTGCGACCTTGTATCGATTACAGAGGGCTAAATCAAATTACCATCAAGAACAGTTATCCTTTACCCCTTATTCATGAATTATTCATGTATCTTCAAGGTTCCACCATATTTACCAAACTAGATCTTCGTGGTGCATACAACCTTAGCCGTATGCGCAAAGGTGATGAATGGAAGACCGCCTTTAACACTCGATTTGTGCACTATGAGTATCTGGTCATGCCTTTTGGGCTGTGTAATGCTCCTGCTCTTTTTCAACACTTTGTGAATGAGATTTTTCGGGATTTTTTGAACATTTTTGTCATCATTTACCTTGACGATATCTTGATTTTTTTCTCAAAACTACCAAGATCATATACATCACGTCAGGAAGGTACTTCAACGTTTAAGAACCAACCATCTATTTGCTAAACTGGAAAAATGTTCTTTTCATCAAAGGTCCATACCCTTCTTGGGATATGTAATCTCCGAATCAGGATTTGAGATGGATCCAACTAAACTTTCTGCCATTTTGGATTGGCCTAGACCTGACTCTCTTAAAGCTCTTCGTTTTCTGGGCTTCGCCAGTTATTATAGGAAATTCATCAAAGGTTTTGCTACAATTACGTCACCTCTTACGTCCCTCACCAGAAAAGGGCAAAATTGCAAAGAATGGCCTCCTGAGGCTGTTAAAGCTTTCGATTCTCTCAAAGAAGCCTTCTCTTCTGCACCTATCCTCCGTCACCCAAATCCGGAGTTTCAATTCATCCTAGAAGTGGATGCTTCTTCTGTTGCTGCTGGGGCTGTTCTTTCCCAACGAATACCTGACACAGGAAAGATTCATCCTGTTGGATTCTTCTCCAAGAAATTCACTCCTTCTGAATTAAATTATGACGTAGGCAATAAGGAGTTGCTTGCCATTAAAATGGCCCTGGACGAATGAAGGCATTGGTTGGAGGGTACTTCTTTACCATTTACTATACTCACTGATCATAAGAACCTTCTATATCTTCAAACGGCCAACGACTGAATTCCAGACAAGCACGTTGGTCTTTATTCTTCTCACGTTTTCATTACAATCTGTCTTTTATATACCCGGTTCTAAGAACATCAAAGCTGACGCCCTTTCCAGACAATTTCAAGATACCTCAACTCCTGAGTCAAGTACCATTCTTCAACCTCATAAGGTCTTAGCCCAGTTATCAACTTCTTGGTTACAAGACTTACAATCTGCTCAGAAGGATCTTCCTTTGTCTTGCAAACCCCCTGATGGCCTGCTCTTTGTTCCTGAACGACTTTGTTCCAAGATTCTATATTGGGCTCATGACAGTCCTCTCTCTGGACATCCTGGCATCAGTAACACCGCTTGGAATCTCAAGCAACATGTTTGGTGGCCTACTCTTTCTCAAGATTTTAAAGATTATGTCTCAGTGTGTACACAGTGTGCCACCAATAAGACTCCTGTTCAACTTCCTTCTGGTTTGCTCCAACCATTACCCATTCCTCATCAGCCTTGGACCCATTTATCCATGGATTTTATTACAGACCTTCCTCTTTCAGCTGGAAACACTATTTGGGTGGTTGTTGACAGGTTCACTAAGACAGCACACTTCATTCCTTTACCTGGTTTACCATCTGCCAAAAGACTTTCTGAACTATTTCTTTCACACATTGTGAGATTACATGGCTTCCCTCTGGATATCGTTTCAGATAGAGGGGTACAATTTGTTTCCCGATTTTGGAGATCACTCTGCAAACACTTTGGAACAACGATCTCTTTGTCTACTTCACATCCAGAATCTAATGGCCAGACCGAAAGGGTAAACCAGTGCCTTGAAGCTTATCTTAGACACTATGTGGATCATCATCATTCTAATTGGACAGGTTATCTCCCACTAGCAGAATTGGCTCATAACGCCCGATACAACTCCTCTCTTCAGACCTCTCCTTTTCATGCGGCCTATGGGTTTCAACCCAGAACATTTCCTCTACATACTTCTTCCACAGAAAATACTGCTTCTGATCTATCTGCCCGGAGGTTAACTCATCATTGGAGGAGGATATGTCTTCTTCTTTCTAAGGCTTCTAAACGTTATAAGTTCTTTTCTTATCTTCGACGGAAGAAAGCTCCCAAATATCGGCCTGGCGATAAGGTTTGGGTTTCTTCGCGTCATCTTCGTCTCAAGCAGCCTTCCACCAAATTTGGACCACGATATGTGGGTCCTTTCCGGATACTGGGTCAAGTATGTTCTACTGCTTACCGAATTGCTCTGCCCAAGACTCTCAAAGCCCATTCTGTATTCCATGTGTCTCTTCTAAAACCTATGTTGTCGAATAGGTATTCTAAACCTATGTTCAAGCCTCCACCTCTTTTGATTCATGGACAACCTGAATTTGAGGTCAGTCACATTCTTGATTCCAAACTTTGTGGCAAACAATTGTATTATCTCATTCATTGGAAAGGTTATCCAGTTACGGAGTGATCCTGGGAACCTGCTCGGCAGGTGAACGCCCCTGCCTTGGTTAAGGCCTTTCACAAGTGTCCGTATTTTCGGACACTCCCTCTGATGTCACGGATCTCTCAGCCTTTAAATCACGGCAGGAGATCTTACTTGGGGCCCGTTTGTAAAACCTGACTGCGGATCTGTGAGTACACTGTTTTGCCAGTCTGACCCTGTTTATTCTAAATACCTCAACCTGCCTTCTGGAAATCTACTAGTGCCTGACTGACCTTACTAATCCTAAGAACCCCATACTCTGGATTTATTAACCCTTGTCTGTCTTACCTTGCTTGCCTCAATCTTTGCAAACCTGCTAAAATGGAGCATTTATTATTTGTTTGCTGATAACCTGCTTAAAGGGACATTATCTTTGTTGCAAAACCTGCTAAGAAGGAGCATTTATCATTTGTTTGCTGATAACCTGCTTAAAGGGACATTATCTTTGTTTGTTGCAAACCTGCTAAAGTGGAACAGTTATCATTTGTTTGCTGAAAACCTGCTTAAAGGGACATTATTTTTGTTTGTTGCAAATCTGCTAAAAAGGAACATTTATCATTTGTTTGCTGTTAACCTACTTAAAGGGACATTATCTTTATTTGTTACAAACCTGATTTAAGGATCTTTAATCAATTACCGGATACAAACCTACTTAAAGGGACGCTTATATTTGTTTGTTGAAATCTGCTTTAAGGATCATATTTATTTACTTACAGACCTGCACAAAGAGACTTTATCTTTTCCTTTCATCTACCAAAAGGTAAACTTACTAAGAGAATTCTACTGTTATCCTGTGTGTCAATCCAGTTCTCAAGAAGATATACAGAGTTACTATTTCTTTTGGGAAGACCTTGTATCCTGCTTATTTTGTTTCCTGAGTGGGTCACGTCCTGGATATTCCTCAGTGTGCTAGCGTGTGTTTTACTTTTCACGCTTGCAGTTGGGTTAGATCCTGGGCTGATTCTATACGGCTGACAATATGGATCCAGGTCCAGGGATCCTCAGGCCGAACTGATAGATGCCTTGGTCGTTCAACCTAGCTTATGTGTTTCCACCGTTTCCTTCCCCGGGTGATTGCACGGATCAAACGGGAGAGGGCTTCGGTAATTCTAATCGCTCCTGCGTGGCCTCGCAGGACTTGGTATGCCGATCTGGTGGACATGTCCTCTCTGCCGCTGTGGAAGCTTCCATTGAGGCAGAACCTTCTCATTCAGGGACCCTTCCATCATCCAAATCTAATTTCTCTGCAGCTGACTGCTTGGAGATTGAACGCTTGATTTTATCTAAGTGGGGGTTCTCTGATGCGATCATTGATACCTTGATTCAGGCACGCAAGCCTGTTACTAGAAAAATTTACCTTAAGATATGGCGTAAATATCTTTATTGGTGCGAATCCAAGGGCTACTCATGGAGTAGGGTTAGGATTCCCAGGATTTTATTTTTTCTCCAAGAAGGATTGGAGAAAGGGTTGTCAGCAAGTTCCTTAAAGGGACAGATTTCTGCTTTGTCTATTTTGCTACACAAGCGTCTGGCAGATGTTACAGATATTCAATCTTTTTGTCAGGCCCTATCTAGAATCCGGCCTGTGTTTAGATCAATTGCTCCTCCTTGGGGTTTTGAATTTAATTCTTAATGTTCTTCAAGGGGTTCCGTTTGAACCCATGCATTCCATAGATATTAAGTTATTACCTTGGGAAGTTTTATTTTTGGTTATTTCTTCTGCTTGCAGAGTTTCTGAGCTTTCGGCATTACAATGTGATTCTCCTTATCTTATTTTCCATTCTGATAAGGTGGTGTTACGTACCAAACCTGGTTTTCTTCCTAAGGTTGTTTCTAACAAAAATATTAATCATGAAATTGTTGTTCCTTCCTTGTGTCCTAACCCCTCTTCTAAGAAGGAGTATCTGTTACATAATTTGGACGTAGTCCGTGCTTTAAGTTCTACTTGCAGGCGACTAAGGATTTTTGTCAAACATCTTCATTATTTGTTGTTTTTGCTGGGAAACGTAGGGGTCAGAAAGCTACGGCTACCTCTTTCTTTTTGACTGAAGAGTATCATCCGTGTTGCATATGAGACTGCTGGACAGCAGCCTCCAGAACTAATTACGGCTCATTCTACTAGGGCTGTGGCTTCCTCATGGGCATTTAAAAATGATGCTTCTATTGAACAGATTTGCAAGGCTGCAACTTGGTCGTCTCTTCACACTTTTTCCAAATTTTCCAAATTTGATACTTTTGCATCGTCTGAGGCTGTTTTTGGGAGAGAGGTTCTTCAAGCAGTGGTGTCTTCCGTTTAGGTTCCTGTCTTGTCCCTCCCTTTCATCCGTGTCCTATAGCTTTGGTATTGTATCCCATATGTAAGGATGAAATCCGTGGACTCATCATATCTTGTAAAAGAAAAGGAAATTTATGCTTACCTGATAAATTTATTTCTTTTACGATATGACCAGTCCATGGCCCACCCTGTTTTTTCTAAGACAGGTATTATTTTTATTAAACTTCAGTCACCTCTGCACCTTGGCTTTTCCTTTCTCTTCCTAACTTTGGTCGAATGACTGGAGTGGGAGGGAAGGGAGGGGCTATATATATATATATACAGCTCTGCTGTGGTGCTCTTTGCCTCCCTGTTAACCAGGAAGTGATATCCCATAAGTAAGGATGAAATCCGTGGACTTGTCATATCGTAAAAGAAATAAATTTATCAGGTAAGCATAAATTTCCTTTTCTAAAGGCATAGAGTTCACAAATTAATTTATAACCAATGGGAATTACTTCACCTGGCCACCCAGGTGGAGGCGCAAAGACATTAAATATTCCTCTTACTTCCCATACCCTCTCAGTAGTTTTTTACCTCAATTCATGGAGGTAGGCAGAGAGAGGTGATCTGCTGAAGATTCAAGTTTTATTTCTCTCAATGGATTGTTTCCTGCAAGAGAGGGCAGGGGAGTTGAGGAAGCCATATACTCCTCTTAATAGAGTTTTGGTGTCTGTTAGCTGCTTGAAGTCGCAGGGAAATTCATATGCTATCTTCCGTTAGGCAAAAAGTTTTAGTTACACTAATTTCTTTCATGTAATTGGCAATGGTCCATGAGCTAGTGACGTATGGGATATACATTCCTACCAGGAGGGGCAAAGTTTCCCAAACCTCAAAATGCCTATAAATACACCCCTCACCACACCCACAATTCAGTTTTACAAACTTTGCCTCCCATGGAGGTGGTGAAGTAAGTTTATGCTAGATTCTACGTTGATATGAGCTTCGCAGCAGGCTGATGCCCGGTTTTCCTCTCAGAATGCAGTGAATGTCAGAGGGATGTGAAGAGAGTATTGCCTATTTGAATGCCATGGTCTTCCTCTAGGGGATCTATTTCATAGGTTCTCTGTTATCGGTCGTAGAGATTTCTTCTCCTACCTCCCTTTTCAGATCGACGATATACTCTTATATACCATTACTTCTACTGATTCTCGTTTCAGTACTGGTTTGGCTATCTACTAAATGTAGATGAGTGTCTTAGGGTAAGTAAGTCTTATTTCTATTTATGACACTCTAAGCTATGGTTGGGCACTTTATATGTAAAGTTCTAAATATATGTGTTAAACTTATATTTGCAATTATTCAGGATAATCAGTATTCCTTCTTTCAGACTGTCAGTTTCATTTTTTTGGGAAAATGCATATGAATTTATATTTTTCTTACCTTAAAAATTTTCAATTGACTTTTTCTCTTGCAAGGTGTATCTAGTCCACGGATTCATCCTTACTTGTGGGATATTCTCATTCCCTACAGGAAGTGGCAAAGAGAGCACACAGCAGAGCTGTCCATATAGCTCCCCCTCTGGCTCCGCCCCCCAGTCATTCTCTTTGCCGCTCTAACAGATAGGGCATCTCCACGGGAGGGTAAAGTGAATGTGGTGTTAGATTTGTAGTTTTATATCTTCAATCAAAAGTTTGTTATTTTTAAATGGTACCGGTTTGTGCTATTTACTCTCTGGCAGAATTGTGATGAAGAATTCTGCTGAGAGGAAAATTATTTTAGCATGTTGTAACTAAAATCCATTGCTGTTACCACACAGGACTGAGGAGTACCAGAAAACTTCAGTTGGGGGGAACAGTTTGCAGGCTTAACTGCTTTGAGGTATGTTTCAGTCATCTTTTTTCTAGTCAAGACAAGATAATGCTAGAAGATGTTCTGAGACTTAGTATAGAACTAGAGGCTTATTTAAGAGGGCTCAATAGACTGGTTATCACTTTTGCAGGGCAATCGATTATTTTATTTAACAAAATACTCTTTATTGACACTTTTAAAGCACTTTTGGTGCGTTTATTTGGGGTTTTATTCCACATGGCATTATTTTTAGTCACCTAAATTGGGTTCTGAAGGCCCCACAGCTGTGGAGTGGGAGGGGCCTAATTTCGCGCCTCAGTTGCGCAGTTTATTCTGACAGATTTCCTTGCATGCTGCTTCACATGGGTCCAGAGACTGCTTGAGGACTTCAGGGGGCTTGATTTTCTCAAATCCAATCCTTAAGGGAAGGTAGGGCCACAGCAGGCTGCTGTGGCAAGGTGCTGTAGTTTATTAACCGGTTGTTTGCTTTAGGCGGCTCCGGTTTGGACAATCATATCCAAGCATTAGGCACATACTGTAAAAATTTCAAGAGATTTGGTTCATTTTTCACAGTTTTGTAAAATTGTGTGCGCTTTTATTTCTTAAAGGCACAGTACCATTTATTGCAAATTGTATTTTTTACTTGATAAAGTGTTTTTCCAAGCCTGCTTGTGTATAATACTAATCTGTTAAACATGTCTGACACTAAGGAAAAGCCTTGCTCTATGTGTTCAGAAGCCATGGTGGAACCCCCACTCAAAATGTGTCCCAAGTGCACTAATGTGTCTATACACTTTAAAGATCATATCGTGTCACTTAAAAATATAGCCCTAGATGATTCTTCGACGGAAGGTAATGAGGATAGTCCGCCTTCCTCTCCCCATGTGTCATCACCAGTTACGCCTGCTCAAGCGATGCCTAGTACCTCTAGTGCATTGGCACCTATTACATTGCAACAACTGGCAGCAGTCATGTATAAGTCCCTTGCGGCCTTTCTATCCAAACTGCCAGTTTTCCCTAAAAAGCACGATGGCTCTGTTTTGAGAACAGATGAGGAGCAGTCGGAAGCTTTGGGAGGTTTATCTGATGTACCCTCACAACACTCTGAAGTAGGGGTGAGGGATGTAATGTCTGAGGGAGAAATTTCTGACTCAGGAAAAGTTTCTCAGCGGGCAGAATCAGATTCACTAGCATTTAAATTTAAATTGGAACACCTCCGCGTACTGCTTAGGGAGGTCTTATCAACTCTGGATGATTATGACCCTTTGGTGGTCCCAGAGAAATTGTGTAAAATGGACAAATATCTAGAAGTCCCTGTATACACTGATGCGTTTCCGATCCCTAAGAGGGTGGCGGATATTGTTGCTAGGGAGTGGGAGAGACCAGGTGTAACTTTTGTCCCCCCCCCCCTATCTTTAAGAAAATGTTTCCCATAACTGATCCCAGGCGGGGACGCGTGGCAGACGGTCCCTAAGGTAGAGGGGGCACTTTCAACACTAGCCAAGCGCCCAACCATACCAATTGAAGACAGTTGTGCTTTCAAAGATCCTATGGATAAAAAATTAGAAGGTTTACTAAAGAAAATATTTGTTCAACAAGGTTTCCTTCTCCAACCTATTGCCTGCATTATTCCTGTAACTACTGCAGCGGCTTTTTGGTTTGAGGCGCTGGAGGAGTCGCTCCAGAGGGAGACTTCATATGATGAAGTCATGGATAGAATTAATGCTCTAAAACTGGCTAATTCTTTTATCACAGATGCCGCTTTGCAATTAGCTAAGTTAGCGGCGAAAAATTCTGGTTTTGCCATCATGGCGCGCAGAGCGCTTTGGCTCAAGTCATGGTCAGCCGTCCAAAACAAAATTACTAAATATTCCTTTCAAGGGAAAGACCCTTTTCGGGCCCGAGTTGAAAGAGATTATTTCGGATATCACTGGGGGAAAGGGCCATGCCCTCCCGCAAGATAGGCCTTTTAAGGCTAAAAACAAGGCTAATTTTCGTTCCTTTTGCAACTTCAGGAGTGGTCCTGCTTCAACCTCTGCAACCGCAAAGCAAGAGGGTAACGCTTCACAGCCCAAGGCAACCTGGAAACCTTTGCAGGGCTGGAACAAGGGTAAACAGGCCAAAAAGCCTGCGGCTGCTACTAAGATAGCATGAAGGGGTAGACCCTGATCCGGGCCCGGATCTGGTAGGGGGCAGACTCTCTCTCTTTGCTCAGGCTTGGGCAAGAGACGTTCCCGATCCCTGGGCATTAGAGATCGTTGCTCAGGGATATCTTCTAGAATTCAAGGACTCCTCCAAGGGGAAGGTTCCACATTTCTCATCTGTCTACAGACCAGACAAAGAAAGAGGCGTTGTTACGATGTGTAGAAGATCTACTCAAGATGGGAGTGATATATCCAGTTCCAATTACAGAACAAGGACTGGGTTTTTGCTCAAACCTGTTTGTGGTTCCCAAAAAGGAAGGAACTTTCAGGCCAATCCTGGATCTAAAAATTCTAAACAAATTCCTCAGAGTTCCATCATTCAAAATGGAGACCATTCGGACACTCTTACCGATGATCCAGGAAGGTCAATATATGACTACCGTGGATCTAAAGGATGCGTACCTTCATATTCCTATCCACAAAGATCACCATCAGTTCCTAAGGTTCGCCTTTCTGGACAAGCATTACCAGTTCGTGGCCCTTCCCTTCGGGTTGGCCACCGCTCCCAGAATTTTCACAAAAGTGCTAGGGTCCCTTCTAGCGGTACTAAGACCGCGGGGCATTGCAGTAGCACCTTATCTGGGCGACATCCTAATACAGGCGTTGTCTTTTCCCAGAGCCAAGGCTCATACGGAGATTGTTCTGGCCTTCCTAAGGTCTCACGGGTGGAAGGTGAACACTGAAAAAAGTTCTCTGTCCCCGCTCACAAGGGTTCCCTTCCTGGGAACATTAATAGACTCGGTAGAAATGAAAATATTTCTGACGGAGGTCAGAAGGTTAAAGCTTTTAACTACTTGCCGAGCTCTTCATTCCATTCCTCGGCCATCTGTAGCTCAGTGCATGGAGGTAATCGGATTAATGGTAGCAGCAATGGACGTAGTCCCTTTTGCTCGAATTCATCTCAGGCCACTGCAATTGTGCATGCTCAAATAGTGGAATGGGGATTATACAGATTTGTCTCCTCAAATCCAACTGTACCAGAAAACCAGAGATTCTCTTCTCTGGTGGTTGTCTCAGGATCACCTGTCTCAGGGAATGTGCTTCCGCAGACCGGAGTGGATCATTGTAACAACCGACGCCAGTCTGTTAGGCTGGGGCGCGGTCTGGGGCTCCCTGAAAGCTCAGGGCCTATGGTCTCGGGAAGAGTCTCTTCTCCCGATAAACATTTTGGAACTGAGAGCGATATTCAACACGCTCCAGGCATGGCCTCAGCTAGCGGCGGCCAAATTCATCAGATTTCAGTCGGACAACATCACGGATGTAGCATACATCAATCATCAGGGAGGAACAAAGAGTTCCTTAGCGATGAAGGAAGTAACCAAAATAATCAGGTGGGCGGAGGATCACTCTTGCCATCTATCTGCAATTCACATCCCAGGAGTAGACAACTGGGAAGCGGATTTCCTAAGTCGTCAGACTTTTCACCCGGGGGAGTGGGAACTCCACCCGGAGGTTTTTGCTCAGCTGACCCAGCTATGGGGCATTCCAGAGTTGGATCTGATGGCAGCCCTTCAGAACACCAAACTTCCTCTTTACGGATCCAGGTCCAGGGACCCCAAGGCGGCATTGATAGATGCTTTAGTAGCGCCTTGGTCCTTCAGTCTAGCTTATGTCTTTCCACCATTTCCCCTTCTCCCTCGGCTGGTAGCCAGAATCAAACAGGAGAAGGCCTCTGTAATTCTGATAGCGCCTGCGTGGCCACTCAGGACTTGGTATGCAGACCTAGTGGACATGTCATCTGTCCCACCATGGACACTGCCAACGAGGCAGGATCTTCTAATACAGGGTCCATTCAAGCATCCAAATCTAGTTTCTCTGCAGCTGACTGCTTGGAGATTGAACGCTTAATTCTATCCAAGCGTGGGTTCTCTAAATCAGTCATAGATACTCTGATCCAAGCTAGAAAGCCTGTCACCAGGAAAATTTACCATAAGATATGGCAGAAATATCTTTTTTGGTGTGAATCCAAGGGTTACTCGTGGAGTAAGATTAGGATTCCAAGGATATTGTCTTTTCTCCAAGAAGGATTGGAGAAAGGTTTGTCAGCTAGTTCCTTAAAGGGACAGATATCCGCTCTGTCTATCCTTTTACACAAGCGTCTGGCAGAAGTACCAGATGTTCAAGCGTTTGCACAGGCTTTAGTCAGAATCAAGCCTGTCTATAGACCTGTGGCTCCTCCATGGAGTCTAAATTTAGTTCTTTCAGTTCTTCAAGGGGTTCCGTTTGAACCTTTACATTCCATAGATATTAAGTTATTATCTTGGAAAGTTTTGTTTTTGGTAGCTATATCTTCTGCTCGAAGAGTTTCTGAATTGTCTGCTTTGCAGTGTAATTCACCCTATCTGGTGTTCCATGCAGATAAGGTAGTTTTGCGTACCAAACCTGGTTTTCTTCCTAAAGTTGTTTCTAATAAGAACATTAACCAGGAAATCATTGTTCCTTCCCTGTGTCTTAATCCAGCTTCTAAGAAGGAACGGCTTTTACACAATCTTGATGTAGTTCGTGCTTTGAAATTCTATTTACAAGCAACTAAGGATTTCAGACAAACATCATCTTTGTTTGTTGTCTATTCCGGTAAGAGGAGAGGTCATAAAGCGAATGCTACCTCTCTTTTCTTCTGGTTGAAAAGCATCATCCGATTGGCTTATGAGACTGCTGGGCAGCAGCCTCCTGAACGAATTACAGCTCATTCCACCAGAGCTGTGTCTTCCACTTGGGCTTTCAAGAATGAGGCTTCTGTTGAACAGATTTGTAAGGCAGCGACTTGGTCTTCACTGCATACTTTTGCCAAATTTTACAAATTCGATACTTTTGCTTCTTCGGAGGCTATTTTTGGGAGAAAGGTTTTGCAAGCAGTGGTGCCTTCCGTTTAGGTTACCTGTCTTGTTCCCTCCCTTCATCCGTGTCCTAAAGCTTTGGTATTGGTATCCCACAAGTAAGGATGAATCCGTGGACTGGATACACCTTGCAAGAGAAAACAGAATTTATGCTTACCTGATAAATTACTTTCTCTTGCGGTGTATCCAGTCCACGGCCCGCCCTGGCAATTAAGTCAGGTTAAAATTTCTTGTTTAAACTACAGTCACCACTGCACCCTATGGTTTCTCCTTTTTCTCCTAACCGTCGGTCGAATGAATGGGGGGCGGAGCCAGAGGGGGAGCTATATGGACAGCTCTGCTGTGTGCTCTGTTTGCCACTTCCTGTAGGGAATGAGAATATCCCACAAGTAAGGATGAATCCGTGGACTGGATACACCGCAAGAGAGAGTAATTTATCAGGTAAGCATAAATTCTGTTTTTTCTAAATTGCGGGCTGTTAGGCTCGCGGGTGCAGAAAATGCTTCAATTTATTGCGTCATTTTTGGCGCAAGACTTTTTTGGCATAAAAAATTTGTCCTTTCCGGCGTCATAGTTAACGCCAGAAGTATTCACGTGGCTGTGTCATTTTTGACGTATGTGTGTTGCGGACGTTTTTGCCGCCAAAAAATATGGGCGTCATTCTTGGTGCCAAAAAATGTGGGCATTATACTTGGCGCCAGTTTTTTTCACATTATTTCAGTCTCACTTTTTTGTTGCTTCTGGTTTCTAGAGGCTTGTTCTGTTTTGCATTTTTTCCCATTCCTGAAACTGTCATTTAAGGAATTTGATAATTTTGCTTTATATGTTGTTTTTTCTATTACATATTGCAAGATGTCACTACCTGACCCTGGATCAGAATCTACTTCTGGAAAGACGCTGCCTGATGTCGGTTCTACCAAAGTTAAGTGCATTTGTTGTAAACTTTTGGTAACTGTGCCTTCGGCTGTAGTTTGTGCTAGTTGTCATGATAAACTATCAAACGCAGATAATATTTCCATTAGTAATAATCCATTACCTGTTGTTGTTCCTTCAACATCTAATGTTCAGGATGTTCCTGTTAATGTAAGAGAATTTGTTTCTAATTCTATTCGGAAGGCTCTGTCTGTTATTCCTCCTTCTAGTAAACGTAAGAGGTCTTTTAAAACTTCTCATATTTCAGATGAATTTTTAAATGACCGCCATCATTCTGACTTATCTATTTCTGATGAGGATCTATCTGGTTCAGAAGATTCTGCCTCAGATATTGACACTGATAAATCTTCATATTTGTTTAAGATGGAGTTTATTCGTTCTTTACTTAAAGAAGTGTTGATTGCATTAGATATGGAGGAGTCTAGTCCTCTTGATATTAAAACTAATAAGCGTTTAAATTCAGTTTTTAAACCTCATGTAGTTATTCCAGAAGTTTTTCCAGTTCCTGATGCTATTTCAGAAGTAATTTCTAGGGAATGGAATAGTCTGGGTACTTCATTTACACCTTCTCCAAGGTTTAAGAAATTGTACCCTTTGCCATCTGATAGATTAGAGTTTTGGGAAAAAATCCCCAAAGTTGATGGGGCTATCTCTACTCTTGCTAAACGTACTACTATACCTACGGCAGATGGTACTTCTTTTAAGGATCCTTTAGATAGGAAGCTTGAATCCTTTCTAAGGAAAGCTTATTTATGTTCAGGTAATCTTCTTAGACCTGCTATTTCTTTGGCTGATGTTGCTGCAGCTTCCACCTTCTGGTTGGAGGCTTTAGCGCAACAAGTGTCAGACCATAATGCTTATAGCATTGTTAAACTTCTTCAACATGCTAATAACTTTTTGTGATGCCATTTTTTATATCATTAGAATTGATGTCAGGTATATGTCTTTAGCTGTTTTAGCTAGAAGAGCTTTATGGCTTAAGTCTTGGAATGCAGAAATGACTTCTAAGTCAAGTTGCTTTCTCTTTCTTTCCAAGGTAATAAATTATTTGGTTCTCAGTTGGATTCAATAATTTCAACTTTTACTGGGGGGAAGGGAGCCTTTTTGCCTCAGGACAAAAAATCTAAAGGTAAATATAGGGCTGCTAATCGTTTTCGTTCCTTTCGTCAGAATAAGGAACAAAAGCCTGACCCTTCCCCTAAAGGAACAGTTTCCGCTTGGAAACCTTCTCCAGTCTGGAATAAATCCAAGCCTTTTAGAAAGTCAAAACCAGCTCCCAAATCTGCATGAAGGTGCAGCCCTCATTCCAGCACAGCTGGTAGGGGGCAGGTTACAATCTTTCAAAGATGTTTGGATCAATTTGATTCAAAGTCTTTGGATTCAGAACATTGTTTCACAAGGGTACAGAATAGGTTTCAAGGTAAGACCGCCTGTGAGAAGATTTTTTCTCTCATGCATTCCAGTAAACCCAGTAAAGGCTCAGGCGTTTCTGAAATGTGTTTCAGACCTAGAGTTGGCTGGGGTAATTGTGCCAGTTCCAGTTCTGGAATGGGGTCTGGGCTTTTACTCAAATCTGTTCATTGTACCAAAGAAGGAGAATTCCTTCAGACCAGTTCTGGATCTAAAAATATTGAATAGTTATGTAAGGATACCAACATTCAAAATGGTGACTATAAGGACTATTCTGCCTTTTGTTCAGCAAGGGCATTATATGTCTACAATAGACTTACAGGATGCATATCTTCATATTCCTATCCATCCAGATCACTATCAGTTTCTGAGACTCTCTTTTCTAGACAAGCATTACCAGTTTGTTGCTCTTCCGTTTGGCCTAGCAACAGCTCCAAGGATCTTTTCAAAGGTTCTCGGTGCCCTTCTCTCTGTAATCAGAGAACAGGGTATTGCGGTATTCCCTTATTTGGACGATATCTTGGTACTTGCTCAGTCTTTACATTCTGCAGAATCTCATACGAATCAACTTGTGTTGTTTCTTCAAAGACATGGTTGGAGGATCAATTTACCAAAGAGTTCCTTGATTCCTCAGACAAGGGTAACCTTTTTGGGATTCCAAATAGATTCAATGTCCATGACTTTGTCTCTAACAGAAAAGAGACGTCTGAAATTTGTTTCAGCTTGTTGAAACCTTCAGTCTCAATCGTTCCCTTCGGTAGCTTTGTCAATGGAAATTCTAGGTCTCATGACTGCTGCATCGGACGCGATCCCTTTTGCTCGTTTTCACATGAGACCTCTCCAGCTTTGTATGCTGAACCAATGGTGCAGGGATTATACAAAGATATCACAATTAATATCCTTAAATCCCAATTTTTGATCTTCTCTGACTTGGTGGTTGTATCACCATCGTTTAATTCAAGGGGCCTCTTTTGTTCATCCAACCTGGACTGTGATCTCAACAGATGCGAGTCTTTGAGGTTGGGGAGCTGTATGGGGATCTCTGACAGCGCAGGGGGTTTGGGAATCTCAGGAGGCGAGATTACCAATCAACATTTTGGAACTCCGTGCGATTTTCAGAGCTCTTCAGTTCTGGCCTCTTCTGAAGAGAGAATCATGTATTTGTTTTCAGACAGACAATGTCACAACCGTGGCATATGTCAATCATCAAGGGGGGGGACTCACAGTCCTCAGGCTATGAAAGAAGTATCTCGGATACTTGTATGGGCGGAATCCAGCTCCTGTCTAATTTCTGCGGTTCACATCCCAGGTATAGACAATTGGGAAGCGGATTATCTTAGTCGCCAGACGTTACATCCAGGCGAATGGTCTCTTCAACCCAAAGGTATTTCTTCAGATTGTTCAAATCTGGGGACTTCCAGAAATAGATCTGATGGCCTCCTCATCTAAACAAGAAACTTCCCAGGTATCTGTCCAGATCCAGGGATCCTCAGGCGGAAGCAGTGGACGCGTTGTCACTTCCTTGGAATTATCAACCTGCTTATATCTTTCCGCCTCTAGTTCTTCTTCCAAAAGTGATTTCCAAAATCCTAATGGAGCGTTTGTTTGTACTGCTGGTGGCTCCCGCATGGCCACACAGGTTTTGGTATGCAGATCTCGTTTGGATGGCCAGTTGCCAACCTTGGACACTTCCGTTAAGGCCAGACCTTCTATCTCAAGGCCCATTCTTCCATCAGGATCTCAAATCATTAAATTTGAAGGTATGGAGATTGAACACTTAATACTTAATCATAGAGGTTTCTCTGATTCAGTGATTAATACTATGGGCGGAATCCGTGTCTAGAAAGATCTATTACCGAGTTTGGAAGACTTACATTTCTTGGTGTTCTCATAAATTCTCTTGGCATTCTTTTAGAATTCCTAGAATTTTACAGTTTTTTCAGGATGGTTTGGAAAAAGGTTTGTCTGCAAGTTCCTTGAAAGGGCAAATCTCTGCTCTTTCTGTACTTTTTCACAGAAAGATTGCTAATCATCCTGATATTCATTGTTTTGTACAGGCTTTGGTTCGTATTAAGCCTGTCATTAAGTCAATTTCTCTTCCTTGGAGTCTTAATTTGGTTCTGAGGGCTTTACAGGCTCCTCCATTTGAACCTATGCATTCTCTGGATATTAAATTACTTTCTTGGAAAGTTTTATTCCTTTTGGCCATCTCTTCCTCTAGAAGAGTTTATCTGCTCTTTCTTGTGAATCTCCTTTTCTGAATTTTCATCAGGATAAGGCGGTGTTGCGGACTTCATTTAATTTTTTACCTAAAGTTGTGAATTCTAACAACATTAGTAGAGAAATTGTTGTCCCTTCTTTATGTCCTAATCCTAAGCATTCTCTGGAGAGATCTTTACATTCTTTGGATGTGGTTAGAGCTTTGAAATATTATGTTGAAACTACTAAAGATTTCAGGAAGACTTCTAGTCTATTTGTTATATTTTCTGGTTCTAGGAAAGGTCAGAAGGCTTCTGCCATTTCTTTGGCATCTTGGTTAAAGTCTTTGATTCATCATGCTTATGTGGAGTCGGGTAAATCCCTGACTCAAAGGATTACGGCTCATTCTACTAGGTCAGTTTCTACTTCCTGGGCTTTAAAGAATGAAGCTTCTGTTGATCAGATTTGCAAAGCAGCAACTTGGTCTTCTTTGCATACTTTTACTAAATTCTACCATTTTGATGTTTTTTCTTCTTCTGAAGCAGTTTTTGGTAGAAAAGTACTTCAGGCAGCTGTTTCAGTTTGATTCTTCTGCTTATAATTTCAGTTTTTTTCATTATAAGATTAAAACTTTTTGATTTGGGTTATGGATTATTTTTTCAGCGGAATTGGCTGTATTTAATCCCTCCCTCTCTAGTGACTATTGTGTGGAAGTTCCACATCTTGGGTATCTGCTATCCCATACGTCACTAGCTCATGGACTCTTGCCAATTACATGAAAGAAAACATAATTTATGTAAGAACTTACCTGATAAATTCATTTCTTTCATATTGGCAAGAGTCCATGAGGCCCACCCTTTTTGTGGTGGTTATGATTTTTTTGTATAAAGCACAATTATTCCAATTCCTTGTTTTATGCTTTCGCTCCTTTCTTATCACCCCACTTCTTGGCTATTCATTAAACTGAATTGTGGGTGTGGTGAGGGGTGTATTTATAGGCTTTTTGAGGTTTGGGAAACTTTGCCCCTTCTGGTAGGAATGTATATCGCATACGTCACTAGCTCATGGACTCTTGCCAATATGAAAGAAATGAATTTATCAGGTAAATTCTTACATAAATTATGTTTTTGCTCTATTTTTGAGGACTCCTTCAGGATGTCATAAGCAGGGTAAGTTCTGAATTTATCTCCCTATCTAGTGGCTTGTTGCCTTACAAGACGGTGCCATTACCAGATTGCAATCAGGAGTTATTTATTATTAAGGGGTTATGGAACCTTTATTTCTTAGGCAATCTGGGGAGTTGTAAAGCCTTTAAGTTAGAGGCCACTATTCTAGGGGCACACATCAGTGAGGAGAGGCACTGAGTTCTCTGACTAGACTTGCTGTTCAGACCCGGTATTCGCCGTTCCCAGTTGAGATGAGGTGTTATAAAGGGCTTTAGATGTCTTGCCCCCTCTTGTTATGCGAATAAGTTTACCCGGGCTCATACAGAGGAGCTATGAGCATAGAGGGTATTGCTCTTATAGGCCTTAGATGACGGGGCAGTTATAACTTTAAGTGTGCTGAAATGACGCTTTGGGCTACGTAATAGTCCTGCAGAGTTGGGTGTATCCCTAACTCCCTCTGCAGGTTTTTTTGGCGCCATCCCTGCCTACGTTCACTCTTTCAGTGTGCGCACCTGCACATCGTGCCATCAAATCCATTGCCTTATGCGGAGCATTAATCAGTGTTGCTTGGGAGAGGATTTTCTCCAACATTGGTGTGTCCGGTCCACGGCCTCATCCTTGTGGGAAATATCTCTTCCCCAACAGGAAACGGCAAAGAGTCCCAGCAAAGCTGGCCATATAGTCCCTCCTAGGCTCCGCCCACCCCAGTCATTCTCTTTGCCGTTGCACAGGCAACATCTCCACGGAGATGGTTAAGAGTTTGTGGTGTTTAGTTGTAGTTTTTTATTCTACTATCAAGAGTTTGTTGTTTTAAAATAGTGTTGGTATGTACTATTTACTCTGAAACAGAAAAGGATGAAGAATTCTGTTTGTGAGAGGAAGATGATTTTAGCAGACAGTAACTAAAATCGATTGCTGTTTCCACATAGGACTGTTGAGATGAAGTAACTTCAGTTGGGGGAAACAGTTAGCAGACTTTTCTGCTTAAGGTATGACTAGCCATATTTCTAACAAGACTGTGTAATGCTGGAAGGCTGTCATTTCCCCTCATGGGGACCGGTAAGCCATTTTCTTAGTCTCAAACAGAATAAAGGGCTTAATATGGGCTATAAAACTGGTAGACACTTTTATGGGCTAAATCGATTGCTTTATTTGGACATTTTATACATGTTTATGCTGATAATTCACACTTATAAACTTGGGGAACGTTTTTTAACGTCAGGCACTATGTTAGACACCTTTTCCAGTCAGGAAGGGCCTTCCCAGTTGTAGGCTGAGCCTCATTTTCGCGCCATTACTGCGCAGTTGTTTTTGAGAGCAAGACATGCAGATGCATGTGTGAGGACCTGAAAGTAGTTGGAAAAGTTCCTAAAAGGCGTCATTTGGTATTGTATTCCCCTCTGGGCTTGGTAAAGTCACAGCAAAGGCTGTAGCTGGTACTGTATAGGGGTTAAATCAGTAACCGGCTCCGGTTTCGTTATTTTAAGGGTTAAAGCTCTGAAAATTGGTGTGCAATACTTTTAATGCTTTAAGACACTGTGGTGAAATTTTGGTACATTTTGAACAATTCCTTCATATTTTTTCACATATTCAGTAATAAAGTGTGCTCTGTTTAAAATTTAAAGAGACAGTAACGGTTTTGTTTTAAAACGGTTTTTGTGCTTTATTGACAAGTTTAAGCCTGTTTAACATGTCTGTGCCTTCAGATAAGCTATGTTCTATATGTATGAAAGCCAATGTGTCTCCCCCTTCAAAATTGTGTGATAATTGTGCCATAGCGTCCAAACAAAGTAAGGACAGTACTGCCACAGATAATGAAATTGCCCAAGATAATTCCTCAGATGAAGGGAGTAGACATGGTTCTACATCATCTCCTTCTGTGTCTATGCCAGTTTTGCCCACGCAGGAGGCCCCTAGTACTTCTAGCGCGCCAATGCTTATTACCATGCAACAATTGACGGCTGTAATGGATAACTCCATAGCAAATATTTGATCCAAAATGCCTGCATATCAGAGAAAGCGCGATTGCTCTGTTTTAAACACTGAAGAGCAGGAGGGCGCTGATGATAATTGTTCTGTCATACCCTCACACCAATCTGAAGGGGCCATGAGGGAGGTTTTGTCAGATGGGGAAATTTCAGATTCAGGAAAAATTTCCCAACAGGCTGAACCTGATGTTGTGACATTTAAATTTAAGTTAGAACATCTCCGCGCACTGCTTAAGGAGGTGTTATCTACTCTGGATGATTGTGACAACTTGGTCATTCCAGAAAAATTATGCAAGATGGACAAGTTCCTAGAGGTTCCGGTGCACCCTGACGCTTTTCCTATACCCAAGCGGGTGGCGGACATAGTGAATAAGGAGTGGGAGAAGCCCGGCATACCTTTTGTTCCCCCTCCTATATTTAAGAAATTATTTCCTATGGTCGACCCCAGAAAGGACTTATGGCAGACAGTCCCTAAGGTCGAGGGGGCAGTTTCTACTCTAAACAAGCGCACTACTATTCCTATCGAGGATAGTTGTGCTTTCACAGATCCTATGGATAAAAAATTGGAAGGTTTGCTTAAAAAGATTTTTGTACAGCAAGGTTACCTTCTACAACCCATTTCGTGCATTGTTCCTGTCACTACAGCAGCGTGGTTCTGGTTCGAGGAACTAGAAAAGTCGCTCAGTAGAGAGACTCCATATGAGGAGGTTATGGACAGAGTTCACGACTTAAGTTGGCTAACTCTTTTATTTTAGATGCTGCTTTGCAATTAGCTAGATTAGCGGCGAAAAATTCAGGGTTTGCAATTGTGGCGCGCAGATCGCTTTGGCTAAAGTCTTGGTCAGCGGATGTATCATCCAAGACAAAATTGCTTAACATCCCCTTCAAGGGTAAAACTCTCTTTGGACCAGAATTGAAAGAGATTATTTCAGACATCACTGGGGGAAAGGGTCACGCCCTCCCACAAGATAGGCCTTTCAAGGCCAAGAATAAGTCTAATTTTCGTTCCTTTCGTAATTTCAGGAACGGACCGGGCTCTAATTCTGCATCCTCTAAGCAAGAGGGTAATACCTCACAGACCAAACCAGCCTGGAAACCGATGCAAGGCTGGAACAAGGGTAAGCAGGCCAAGAAGCCTGCCGCTGCTAACAAAACAGCATGAAGGAGTAGCCCCCGATCCGGGACCGGATCTAGTGGGGGGCAGACTCTCTCTCTTTGCTCAGGCTTGGGCAAGAGATGTTCAGGATCCCTGGACGCTAGAAATAGTTTCTCAGGGTTATCTTCTGGAATTCAAGGAACTACCCCCAAGGGGAAGGTTCCACATGTCTCACTTATCCTCAAACCAAATAAAGAGACAGGCGTTCTTACATTGTATAGAAGACCTGTTAAAGATGGGAGTGATACACCCAGTTCCAATGACGGAACAAGGAATGGGATTTTACTCAAATCTGTTTGTGGTTCCCAAAAAAGAGGGAACTTTCAGACCAATTCTGGATTTAAAGATCCTAAACAAATTTCTCAGGGTACCATCGTTCAAAATGGAAACCATTCGAACGATTCTACCCACTATCCAGGAAGGTCAATTTATGACTACCGTGGATCTAAAGGATGCGTACCTACATATTCCTATCCACAAAGAACATCATCAGTTCCTAAGGTTCGCCTTTCTGGACAAACATTACCAGTTGGTGGCCCTCCCATTCGGATTAGCCACTGCTCCAAGGATTTTCACAAAGGTACTCGGGTCCCTTCTAGCGGTTCTAAGACCGAGGGGCATTGCAGTAGTACCATACTTGGACGACATTCTAATACAAGCGTCGTCCCTTTCAAAATCAAAGGCTCATACAGACATCGTTCTGGCCTTTCTCAGATCTCACGGATGGAAGGTGAACATAGAAAAAAGTTCTCTGTCTCCGTCAACAAGAGTTCCCTTCTTGGGAACAATAATAGATTCCTTAGAAATGAGGATCTTTCTGACAGATGTCAGAAAGTCAAAACTTCTAAGCGCTTGTCAAGTTCTTCATTCTGTTCCACGTCCTTCCATAGCTCAGTGCATGGAAGTAGTAGGGTTGATGGTTGCAGCAATGGACATAGTTCCTTTTGCGCGAATTCATCTAAGACCATTACAACTGTGCATGCTGAAACAGAAGAATGGGGACTATACAAACTTGTCTCCAGTGATTCAAGTAGATCAGAAGACCAGAGATTCACTCCGTTGGTGGATATCCCTGGACCACCTATCCCAGGGAATGAGCTTCCACAGACCAGAGTGGGTCATTGTCACGACCGACGCCAGTCTAGTGGGCTGGGGTGCGGTCTGGGAATCCCTGAAAGCTCAGGGGCTATGGTCTCGGGAAGAGTCTCTTCTCCCGATAAACATTCTGGAACTAAGAGCGATATTCAATGCTCTCAGGGCTTGGCCTCAGCTTGCAAAGGCCAGATTCATAAGATTCCAATCAGACAACATGACGACTGTTGCGTATATCAATCATCAGGGGGGAACAAGGAGTTCCCTGGCGATGAAAGAAGTAACCAAAATAATACAATGGGCGGAGAATCACTCCTGCCATCTATCTGCGATCCACATCCCAGGTGTGGAAAACTGGGAAGCGGATTATCTGAGTCGTCAGACATTCCACTCCTTTTTCTGGAAACAGATTCTGATAGAACGCAACTGCAGTAAAAATAAATGTATATTTGTTACACCAGACAGTCTGAATCCTCTATTGCTGGAAAAGGATTCCTTCAGTCTAGTGGTTCACCAAATTATATATCTTTAAGAATATACTCAGTCAGTAGGATACTGAAGGAGGAAGACTTCTAACTGATAATATCACACTCAGATAGTATCAGAGGAAATAAAAGAAAGGAAAAGACTTAGGCAACAGTGCGTCTGTACTTGGAGTAAGTTAAAGGTAGAAACCCAGAATATATAACAAACTAATGCACAGTTCAATACTTGGTAGTAAGTTCAAGCTGTATGTGTACATAGGATAATGTTAGCTGAGTAGAGAACCTTGCAAATAATTTGTAACAGTGGAAATAGTTGCTGTGTACTTTCGTTAATGTCTCAGAGTGGTTAGGCAGAGACCGGAACAGGACCGGAAGTGACGTCACGCTGCACTCGCAACTCCGCTGCAGATTGCTGACAGGCAGTAGTTCACACAGGGGTATGAGCTGCGGCAATGGAAAAGCAGCGAAAAGTAAACATCAATAATTAAGGTACCTTACCCCACAGATGAAAGAGTGACAAGTTGTAAGTAGTTCAAAGTAGCAATTTGAAACAAGTAGAAAGGGCTCAGGAATCCTTCCTCAAACGAAGAGAAAAGTTTTAGCAAACAGATAGGAAATCCTCACAGGTGTAGTGACTTCAATACTGAGCAGGGAGTGAAAGGAGAGCTGCTCTCTTAAAGAAGGAGGAACGAATCAGAGAATTGTGGGTGTGACAAGGAGGAGAGAGGGTTTGTACAAGACAGAACCTGACACATTCCATCCGGGGGAGTGGGAACTCCACCCGGAGATCTTTGCCCAATTGACTCAATTATGGGGCATTCCAGACATGGATCTGATGGCGTCTCGTCAGAACTTCAAGGTTCCTTGCTACGGGTCCAGCTCCAGGGATCCCAAGGCGACTCTAGTGGATGCACTAGTAGCGCCTTGGACCTTCAACCTAGCTTATGTGTTTCCACCGTTTCCTCTCATTCCCAGGCTGGTAGCCAGGATCAAACAGGAGAGGGCCTCGGTGATCTTGATAGCCCCTGCGTGGCCACGCAGGACTTGGTATGCAGACCTGGTGAATATGTCATCGGTTCCACCATGGAAGCTACCTTTGAGACAGGACCTTCTTGTTCAGGGTCCATTCGAACATCCAAATCTGGTCTCCCTCCAGCTTGATTCTATCAAAGCGTGGGTTTTCAGATTCTGTGATTGATACTCTGGTTCAGGCCAGAAAACCGGTAACTAGAAAGATTTACCATAAGATATGGAAAAGATATATCTGCTGGTGTGAATCCAAGGGATTACCTTGGAATAAGATAAAAATTCCTAAAATTCTTTCCTTTCTGCAAGAAGGTTTGGATAAAGGATTATCTGCGAGTTCTCTAAAGGGACAGATTTCTGCTTTATCTGTCTTACTACACAAACGACTGGCAGCCATGCCAGATGTTCAAGCATTTGTTCAGGCTCTGGTTAGGATCAAGCCTGTTTACAGACCTTTGACTCCTCCCTGGAGTTTAAATTTAGTTCTTTCAGTTCTTCAAGGGGTTCCGTTTGAACCTCTACATTCCATAGATATTAAGTTGTTATCTTGGAAAGTTTTGATTTTGGTTGCTATTTCTTCTGCTAGAAGAGTTTCAGAGTTATCTGCTCTGCAGTGTTCTCCGCCCTATCTGGTGTTTCATGCAGATAAGGTGGTTTTGCGTACTAAGCCTGGTTTTCTTCCAAAGGTTGTTTCTAACAAAAATATTAACCAGGAGATAGTTGTACCTTCTTTGTGTCCGAATCCAGTTTCAAAGAAGGAACGTTTGTTACACAATTTGGACGTAGTCCGTGCTCTAAAATTCTATTTAGAAGCTACAAAAGATTTCAGGCAAACATCTTCTGTGTTTGTCGTCTATTCTGGTAAAAGGAGAGGTCAAAAAGCGACTTCTACCTCTCTTTCCTTTTGGCTTAAAAGCATCATCCGATTGGCTTACGAGACTGCCGGACGGTAGCCTCCTGAAAGAATCTCAGCTCACTCCACTAGAGCTGTGGCTTCCACATGGGCCTTCAAGAATGAGGCTTCTGTTGATCAGATATGTAAGGCAGCGACTTGGTCTTCACTGCACACTTTTGCCAAATTTTACAAATTTGATACTTTTGCTTCTTCGGAGGCTATTTTTGGGAGAAAGGTTTTGCAAGCCGTGGTGCCTTCCGTTTAGGTGACCTGATTTGCTCCCTCCCTTCATCCGTGTCCTAAAGCTTTGGTATTGGTTCCCACAAGTAAGGATGACGCCGTGGACCGGACACACCAATGTTGGAGAAAACAGAATTTATGCTTACCTGATAAATTACTTTCTCCAACGGTGTGTCCGGTCCACGGCCCGCCCTGGTTTTTTAATCAGGTCTGATGAATTATTTTCTCTAACTACAGTCACCACGGTACCATATGGTTTCTCCTATATTTTTCCTCCTGTCCGTCGGTCGAATGACTGGGGTGCGTGGAGCCTAGGAGGGACTATATGGCCAGCTTTGCTGGGACTCTTTGCCATTTCCTGTTGGGGAAGAGATATTTCCCACAAGTAAGGATGACGCCGTGGACCGGACACACCGTTGGAGAAAGTAATTTATCAGGTAAGCATAAATTCTGTTTTTTTTTGGGGGGGGGGGAGAAGAACTCGCTTTAGATGTGGGGCTCCATTAGTGCACACATGGAGCATAGTATTGCACCACTCCTTTTATTTTAATGTAATGTATGCTATGCAGGCAGAATACTGTATGCCCTCCTGCCCAATTATGTAATGCATGCCTTACATCTGTATTGCAGTCTCATTAAGGGGTCTTAACATTCAGATGTCCACTGGGTCCCTGCCATTTCAGTCTATCCATGGCTGCTCTGTGGATTGGCAGACCTCAGTATGCCCAGATATGCCAGTTCTACAGCCGCATACAGCAGCCATTATCCCGGCACATGCTGTCCTCTGTGACCCTATTCCTCACATTCCGGGGTTGGTACTTTCCCCATGATTTTGCTGCCCAGTTAGAATCTGCGGTTTCTGCTGCCCTGAGCGCTATGCCAGTTGCAGGGAAGAGGAAGGTTAAGCACTGTTCCTGAGTCTAGAACCAGCAGTTCTGTGAGAGCTTTCTGGAGTTGACGATTCTTCTGCTAGTTCTGAAGGAGACCTTTCATCCTCTAAGAGGGATTCTGAGGATTTTAATTTTAGATTTAAAATTAAACACCTAAGATATTTACATAAATAAGTATTAAAGGGGCAGTTTAGTCCAAAATAAACTTTCATGATTCAGATAGGGCATGTCATTTTAAACAACTGTCCAATTTACTTTTATTACCAATTTTGCTATGTTCTCTTGGTATTCTTAGTTGAAAGCTAAACCTAGGAGGTTCATATGCAAATTTCTTAGACCTTGAAGGCCGCCTCTTATCTGAATGCATTTTGACAGTTTTTCACCACTAGAGGGTTTTAGTTCATGTGAGTCATATAACTGTGCTCACGCACGTGGAGTTACCTGGGAGTCGGCACTGATTGGCTAAAATGCAAGTCTGTCAAAAGAACTGAAATAAGGGGGCAGTTTGCAGAGGCTTAGATACACTTTATATCTCTGTGATTATCTTGTATTAATATAACTGTGTTGGTTATGCAAAACTAGGGAATGGGTAATAAAGAGATTTTCTTTCCTATGGCATAAAGAGTCCACGATTTCAATCTAATTACTAGTGGGAATTCAACTCCTGACCAGCAGGAGGAGGCAAAGAGCACCTCAGCAGAGCTGTTAAAGGGACATAAAACCCATTTTTTTTCTTTCGTGATTTAGATAGAACATAACATTTTAAACAACATTCTAATTTACTTCTATTATCAAATTTTCTTAGTTTTCTTGTTATCCTTTGTGGAAATTCAGAAATGTAAGCTCAAGAGTGTGCACGTGTCTGCAGCACTATATAGCAGCAGTTTTGCAACAATGTTTTTCATTAGCGGGGGCACTAGATGGCAGCACTTTTTCCTGTGAGGCATGTGCACGCCACCTACCTCGGTATCTCTTCAACAAAAAATAACATGAGAATGAAAAAAAATGATAATAGAAGTAAATTGGAAACTTTTTAAAAATTGTATCCTCTATCTATGAAAGAAAATATTTGTGTTTAATGTCCCTTTAGGTGTCACTTCCCTTACCCATAATCCCCAGTCACTCTTTGCCTCTGTCAAGGAAGGATTTGCGAAGATGGTGTCTTAAGATATTTAATCCTTTAAAACCCTTTCAGTGCTAATGACGGCTCTGAGCTGTCAGAGTTTCTCACTCTGGTGCTAATGGGGGCTCCTTACTGCTCCTACCCTGGTGATCGTGCCTGTAGAGTGACAGGCATCGCTGGGGCTTCACGTGATGCGCGGTGACATCACGCACAATTAAGTGATGACATCGCTGCGCAACTTTATTTATAGTTAACAATGTTCAGTATAGGAGGAGGGGGCATGCTGCTTAGAAGCCTGTATCTCAGGCATCTAAGCAGCTACAGACCCCCAAGACCCACTGTTGGAAAGGTAATCACCTAACCTTTCCAACAGTGTAAGTCTTGGGAGTCTGTAAAAAAAAATAAAAAAAATGTAAAAACATTTTTTTTTTAAACGAAAATATTAGCACCCAGGTGGGAAATGGCTTAGCAGCCAAAGGGGTTAATGGGTACTTTTCCCTGCAAGCAAGGATTAGGGGCTTTGCTGTGTCCATGGCAATCTCTTCAGTAAGAGTATTGGTGGCTTTTAGCAGTTAGGAGGCGACGAGGTGGTCCTTGCTTTACTTCTAACATCTATATTACCCCTTTTTTTTTAATTGAAAACCAGGGTTGGTTACTCTGTTTTTCTTTTCTCATCAGGTCATCTGTCAGAGTTCAGTTGCATCTGGCATACCTGAGATGCTGCTTCTGCCCTGCAGCTGAAGCTCCTGAGGTAAGTGCTTTTATTCCTTCCAGATGAGAAGGCCAAGCACGTTGGGGGTTAATTCCCTCTCCTTGTTAGTCTGGAGCTGGGTATGTAAAAAATCTCATCATGGTGGGGATTTATAAGGGGCAGTAAGTATTGGGCTGTATGCTGCTGTATATTTATGGCAGTTAACCAGTGTGTGCTGTTTATTTATGACAGTTAACCAGTGTGTGTGGGACACTTAGTGACACACATCTTTACCTCAGTCCCTGCTCTAGTTAACAGGGCGCAGTGGACAGTACATAGTGTCAGCACTAGTCTGTTAGTTTTTGACGCCATTTCGTCCTTTCAGGCAATTAGGGGTTTATCCCTCTATGGGCATTATGCCTTTATTTCCCTATGTAAGTAGACATGAGAGCAGAGAGCATCTCCCTGTGCGGAGTGCTGCCGACTGGTCAGGGAATGGTACATGGTCCGTGGGATTTTTACAAAAACATAGCGTCTCATTATTACTCAATATTGTGGCGCAGTTATTTAGAGCTGTAGAGCGAGGAGCCGGTATTCTTAGGGGCATGGCCTATTTTTTTTACGATAATGGCAGACGCTCTCTATTTTCCTAATCAGGTGACTTTTTCTCGGCGACCGATATGTGCACCTTTGTTGTTGCCTCTGGCACTGCTTTATACCGCTTATTTTGGAAATGTACTTTGTGCTGTGAGTTTGAGAGTTTGTTTAGGCGACAGTGTGTGGTGACCTTATTGAACTCTATAGCGCCATATGCAGACATCCCAACCTGCAAAAACTAATTTCAGGGAGGTGGCTTTACCTGCTACTGCGCCGCCACCCCCACCCACCCCCAGTTATATATTGGACACCTTGAAACCCTAAATAAGATCAAGACTTATCATTAAAGTAGCTTCCCACTAAACTCACATTAAAATAAAGTAGCTTTATTGCACAACCACATACAACAAACCTATTTTCCAGTGATTGTACGCTTGTTGACTGCTCAAATATATTTTTGCACGCTTTGAGGGTTCTATAACGTCCCAGTAACTAAATGCATTTCTTTTTAAGACACACTTTTCTGGATTTGGGCAACATTGGATTATGGTACTTGGCGTTTCAGGGAGATTGCATTCCATTTGCTGGCATCAGGGAGCCACTATTACAATCAGGGAGACTCCCTGAACTTCAGGGAGAGTTCGGATGTCTGCATATGTTTGTTTCCCTTGCCTGGTTTTCCCAAGGGTTTTAAAAAATTCTTGCTTACCAGGTCGCTTAGAATGGAGACTTTTATGTCTTATTCTTCAACGTAACATATTGAAGTGATATCTTTTGTGTATAGACTTGTAGTGCTTTGATCGCACTTCCAAGAGTTCAGGTTACGCTAAGGACTTAGTCTTAGCAGTCCTGTAAGCTGATTTTTCTTTCTTTGTGTATACATTTTATATTGATCTATAAGGAAATGGTAAAAATTGTCTTTTTTTTTTCTTTTTTGTTCTCTGCGTCAGTGTTAATTTTGACAGCAAATTTCGATTTAGTCTTAGTTTTAGTCTTTTGACTAAAATGCCATTTTAGTTTTAGTCATATTTTAGTCATCTGAATTGTTTTCGTTTTAGTCGACTGAATCTGCAAGAAGATTTCAGTCGACTAAATCTCCAGTAGATTTTAGTCAACTAAAATCTAAGGGGTTTAGTTAAAGTGTAATGCATTATTTAAGCATTTCTCTTTAGTTTGCAAACTGATTATATACTCCAGGAGTAAACATAACACCTGTTATCATTTATGGTATTAAGGTTTAAACATGCAATACAGAAACAGATTTAGCCATTGTGATATACAACGTCTTTATTAAACTTAAAATTGAATAAAACCAAGTTTCATAAACAAACAGAAGTGCAACTTTAAAATATAAACAATCAAAACTGTATTGGCTATATTGCATATATTACCCAATATAAAAAGTTATCTGTTAATAATTAAAACAAGTATCAAGTAACTCAACACAACAAAATGTTTCTGCAGCTAGCACAGGCACAGCATAACTTAAACCCATACTCGCGGGTTATGCTTATTTCTATAGGAAGAATCAATTGATTGTTCACAGATTCGAAAACATTTCGGCAACGATATTAGCACTGCTCTAGAACTTCCAAACTTATTATATACTCCTGGAGTAAAGGTTTATTAACCTGTTTTTATTTATTAAGGTTTGAACATGCAATACAGATTTAACTGTTGTGGTATATAACGTCTTTATTTATCTTAAAATTTAATAAAATTAAGTTTTGTAAATTTTACAAAACAGCAGTAATTAGATATGAATTGATTATAACACCTTGCATAAAATGATTTTGTCAGCAAATTTTGATTTAGTTTTAGTCATAGTTGTTTGACTAACATGTCATTTTGATTAAGTTTTAGTTATAGTCTTTTGACTAAAATGCCGTTTTAGTCTTATTTTAGTCATCAGAATTTCTTTAGTTTTATACTCATTTTAGTCGACGAAATTAACACTGCTCTGCGTTTTATCTTTTAGACTATTCTAAAAAAATAAAATGCTCTTTTATTTTTCAAGGTTTTTATTATGTAATATAATGGTAATTGCTGCCATCTAGTGGCAGTTTTGTTGTAATGTTAAAGCACATTTTTAATATTTGATCTGTAGTTATTTGTATTCAATCTCTTCATATTAAGAGATTTTTTCGTTGTTGGTAGCATTTAAAAATCATCAGCTTAGTATTCTAAATACCATGGTCAATTCCCTCACTGGCAGTTACACTAAACTAACATGAGAAAGGGGTGCCTGGGTATGACACCAAAGGGACAACAAACTCTAAAATGTGTGTATATATATATATATATATATATATATATATATATTAAAAATTCTACATACCCCTGTTAAAATGTCAGGTTTCTGTGATGTAAAAAAATGACATAGATAAATCATTTCAGAACTTTTTCCACCTTTAATGTGACCTATAAATTGTACAACTCAATTGAGAAACAAACTGAAATCTTTTAGGTAAAGGGAAATAAAAATCTAAAATAATTTGGTTGCATAACTATGAACACCCTTTTATAACTGGGGATGTAGCTGTGTTCAGAATTAAGCAATTACATTCAAAATCATGTTAAATGGGAGTCAGTACACACCTGTCATCATTTAAAGTGCCTCTGATTAACCCCAAATAAAGTTCAGCTGTTTTAGTAGGTCTTTCCTGATATTTTGTTAGCCGCATCCTACAGCAAAAGCCATGGTCTGCAGAGAGCGTCTAAAGCATCAGAGGGATCTCGTTGTTAAAAGGTATCAGTCAGGAGAAGGGTACAAAAGAATTTCCAAGGCATTAGATATACCATGGAACACAGTGAAGACAGTCATCATCAAGTGAAGAAAATATGTTGCAACAGTGACATTACCAAGAACTGGATGTCCCTCCAAAATTGATGAAAAGACGAGAAGAAAACTGGTCTGGGAGGCTGCCAAGAGGCCTACATCAACATTAAAGGAGCTGCAGGAATATCTGGCAAGTACTGGCTGTGTGGTACATGTGATAACAATCGCCCGTACTCTTCATATGTCTGGGCTATGGAGTAGAGTGACAAGACGGAAGCCTTTTCTTACAAAAAAAACAAAAACAGCCCGGCTTAATTTTTGCAAAAACACATCTGAAGTTTCCCAAAAGCATGTTGCAAAAGGTGTTCTGGTCTGATGAAGCCAACATTGAACTTTTTGGCCATAATTCCAAAAGATATGTTTGGCACAAAAACAGCACTGCATATCACCAAAAGAACACCATACCCACAGTGAAGTATGGTGGTGGTAGCATCATGCTTTGGGGCTGTTTTTCTTCAGCTGGAACTGGGGCCTTAGTCAAGATAGAGGGAATAATGAACAGTTCCAAATACCAGACAATATTGGCACAACACCTTCAGGCTTCTGCTTGTCAGTATATTTATGAAAATCTTAGTAGTGCTATCCAAATAATATATATCAGCTTATGGCAGGGTTATGACACAATACAACCAATAATTTTCTTTAAAAATAGAAGCCCTTAGAGGGGCGGAGCCAAGCCGTGCTGGAACATGGCTGCGTTCTAGCTGAGCTCAGTAGCTGTCGTAGCTCTAATGACACATAAAGGATAAGCGGAGGTCTTAAATTTGCCATTTTTAAACAGCTAACACTTAAGCCCTGAAACGGAGAAAGAATTTGCTGGCTGCAGACCCGTGGGGAGATTTTAGGTGTGGTTTTTGTTTGACCCGGTAGAATTTGCGGCCGCCATCTTTGATTACATAGAGGAGAGAAAACTCTGCAGGCGTTCGCATAATGCATTCACGGAATACCTACCTGATACAGCCAGCCACACAGGGGCCACCTGCATTCTCCCCACTCACGACCGGAACGGTTTGTCACCTGGATTAAACGTAGGTCTACTGAGCTGCCCGGTGTACTACCGCATCGTCTCGATCTGCAGCCTACGCAGGGGTGAGTTTCACGGCCCAGACTGTGGGGGCCCCACTGCAAACACTACACTCTAACAGAAATACTTAGACTGTAGAGAGATCATATTATACCTGCAAGTTTGGTGTGTAAAGAGGAGGCGATCAATCCACCCCCTGCGAGGCCTATGCAATCTGCTAGATTTCATCTGGCCTATATTCTAATTTAAAACTCCAAGGCCTACATAACTATAAACTAACACTCCATAATCAACGGGCCTCTTACCAGCCACCGGGAGTGAGTGATCAAGATCCTGTCTAGGCCTGACCCATTCGTCTGACGAGTTGCAGGTGGTGCTGAAATGTCACAACGCAAAGGCCCAAAGTCAGATAAACCACCTAAAGCAATATCGACTACGCCATCAGTGTCTACTTTTTTCCAATCATCAGAGACATCACCCCCTGAAACATCTCACTCTCAAGACAAGTCCCCTTCAGACTTACAAATAGAATCTTCATCTTTGCATCATCACATATTAAAGATGCTACAATCACAACTTGCAGACCTTCCCTCTAAGTCTGACCTGGCTTCCTTAAAGTCCTTTATCAAAGAAGAAATGAGGGACCTTAAAAAAGAATTAACAGATATGGGCTCTCGAATTGAATACCTGGAAGAGGGGCAAGATGCTCTTAATAATTTAGTCAGCTCCAATACAACTCAGTTATCAATACAAGATTCAATTGTCCAAAGCCTACAGGAAAAGATAGAGGACTTAGATAATCGTGGAAGGATACGTGGTGTTCCAGAAGAGGTCCAGCAAGACCAGTTAAAATCATATCTGAAGGACTTATGCGCCTTTTTATTACCAAGGTCACCTACTCTCCAGACCGAAGACATTGAGCGAATACACAGGGCTCTTAGACCACCTTCAAAGCTGCCTGCACCCTCCAGGGATGTAATTATTAAGTTTCTACGCTACACCATTAAAGAAGATCTATGGCACGCAGCACGGGCTAGAAGAGAAATCTCGTTCAGAGACAGTTCCTTGCAGATATATCAAGATCTCTGCCCGCATACTATTCAGAGGAGGAAGGAGGTGAGATTTATCACAAAAGCTTTCCAGGACAATGACATTCGATATCGATGGGGTTTCCCCTTCAGTATAATAGCTACTCACCAGGGCACTCAAGCCATATATAAGAACTTCCAAGACCTAGAAAATTTCTCAAAGAAATTAAATATCTCTATCCATCCCCCAGAGGATAATGTCCTGAACTCATCTTCCCAATTAAAACACAATAATCGTGACCCTCCCAGGGAGCAACGATCTCAATGGATCAAATCACAACCTAAGAGACGTAAAACAGACCCTCCACCTCGAGAGGACTCCCACTAGCAACTTCACAAGGACCTTTTTCCTTTAACTCACAAGCCCTTGAAAACACCTCCTAACATTATGACTCAATCTAAGGTTACAACAACGACCATACTGTAGTATTCCATAAGGAGGTACCTGAATATGAAGGTTGGGTAAGACATAAGTTAAAAATATTGTTGTGATGTGATGTTTGGTTTAGTTTAAATAACACCACAAAAAGTTTTGATTGCATCCCCCTACCCTAAGCTTCTTATGGGGCCTAACCAATTCAGTCCCCCCATCATCACACTACTCTCTCATGTAGTGGAGAGAGGGGCATAACACATTCATACAGTAAGAAAGATGGAAAAGGATCCTCTTTCTACTAGGAGGTCCTCATTGACTATGCAAATATGACTTTTTTTATCATGCCCTCGGGGACTTAAATGCTAAATTTCCTTATGATTTAAGTTAAGTCTTCACCTGTTAAACCAATAGGGCTCGCCCAGAAGGGTCATTCTGACCTATATGCTAGAAATGTTACACATACAAAGCACTAATATTGTTCTGATGATATAATGTTCAGTTTGTATTTCATGTTGTAATGAAAGTCTTGTTTTTACTCATTTACTGTGATATCAGAGGGATAGACCAGGCAGATGTTGTTTGCTTAGAATAGATCCACCTCTCTCACAGACAGACCCCGCCCGCTATCCTATACTATAACTTGAATATATTTGTTTAGAGCAAACATACGACACCATTTCCCCCAATTATGGTGTATAATTTCACAGATACACTATGTGTTGAAAATGTTTACTACAGTTTTTTTCTGTTTGTTACTGTTTCAATATATATGTTTTTGAAGTCTCGAATGTTCCAACAAGTGTTTATTCCAAAGTCAGGAGTTCGATATACCATTATCTCAAGTCATTCAAAATAAGTTTCATGCTAACAATTCATGTCAACAATAACAATGAATAATCTTAAAATCTTGTCCCATAACGTAAAGGGTCTCAATATTCCGCAGAAAAGATCTGTGGCAGTTAAAGACTATAAAAGACTACACTGTGATGTGGTGATGATTCAAGAGACCCACTTTAAAAGAGGCCATGAGCCCAAATCCTCCTTTTTGAAATTTGGCCCTACATATTTTGCCTCAAACTCCACTAAGCATAATGGTGTAGGAATAATAATCAATAAAAACACCCCCCTTAAGGTTGACTCAGTTACCAGAGACAGGGAGGGTAGGTATTTAATTCTCACAGGGTCTTTCCACCATAAAAATATTACATTAGTTAATATCTATGCCCCCAGCCTAGACTCCCCTTGTTTTTTCCAAAATATATGTAAAAGAATTATGGACACACGCCAAGGTTGTTTGATGATTGGTGGTGATTTTAACATAGCCTTAGACCCATTAATAGATTGCTCCACAGGCACATCTTCAACCTCTACCAAAGTCCTACACCTAGTCAAAACCCATCTCTCCTCCTTAGCAGTTCATGATGCTTGGCGCCTGCACCATCCTAAAGTTAGAGACTACACCTTCTATTCCTACCCACACCAACATTACTCCAGGATAGACTATCTCATGATCGATGTCACCAGCCTGGCACAAGTCACACGAACAGAGATTCTTCCCATAACGTGGTCAGACCACGCCATGATTAGTTGTACACTATACTTCCCACTGCAACCTCACCTGCAGCGAACCTGGAGACTAGATGAGACCCTTTTAAAAGATCCCATGATCAGAATTCAAACGGCCAACAAACTAGAAGAGTATTTCAAGCTAAATGATACTCCTGGCATTAATCCCCAACACTTATGGAATGCACATAAGTGCTTTTTACGTGGAGAACTAATAGCTATGAAATCTGCCAAAATAAAACAAAACCATATTTACCTTTCTTCTCTGTTGGCAGATTTAAACAAATTACAGGAAATACATAAGGCCTTCCCTAGTGATCGTTCCCTATTAGACAGTCTAGACCATAAGAGGCAACAGCTCAATTGCTACCTAGGCAAGGAAGCTAAACGAAACGCTTTATATCTAAAGAAGAAATTCTATGAGGGGGCAAACAAGCAAGGGAGGATGTTAGCCAGACAACTGAAGAGAAAAACACTTAGTAGATATATCACACATATTAAGGATGAAAAGGGCAAGGACTGTTATACATCTGTGGACATAGCAGAAAAGTTCAGACAGTACTATGAATCATTATATAACCTGAATCGTAGTGATACAGCCCCAACAGACAATGCCATACAAGATTATTTAGCACAATTAGGCCTCCCCAAAATCACATCAGAACAAAAAGATGACTTAGACGCCCCTTTCACATCATCTGAGATTCTGAATGCAATCAAATCCCTTAAGGGGGGCAAAGCACCGGGACCGGACGGCTTTGGAAATGAGTATTATACCACTTTTAAAGACCTCTTGACTCCCTACCTTCTACGATATTTCCATACGATTGAAGAGGACTGTATGTTTGCCCCCATAGCTTTACAAGCTAAAATAACTTTGATACCGAAACCAAATAAATCCAGCTTGTTTATCCCAAATTACAGACCTATTTCTTTACTTAATTCAGACATTAAAATATATGCTAAAATTATGGCAAATCGCCTGAATAAAGTACTGCCCCAAATTATTCACCAAGACCAGGTGGGCTTTGTCCCTTTCCGTGAAGCCAAAGATAACATGGTGCGCAACCTACATTTACTATGGTATGCCCGTTCGCATAATATTCCCTCTGTTTGGCTGTCCACGGCTGTCCTTTCCTTAAAGCCATACTCAACTCATTTGGGCTGGGGGCTAAGACTATACACAAAATCTTTGCTCTATACAACAAACCTAGTGCCCAGATTACTCTTAATGGTATCATATCTGACTCATTGCAAATAACAAATGGGACGAGACAGGGATGCCCCTTGTCCCCACTGCTGTTTGCCTGCCTCATAGAAGCCCTAGCAACTAAAATTAGATTAAATAGAAATATACAGGGATTCCCCATAGGTGGGGAGGTATATAAGATGTCATTATTCGCAGATGACATTCTGTTTTCACTACAAAACCCTATAGATTCTATCCCACCGCTGTTAGAAGAATTGGAGTTATTCAATAAGCTAACAAATTTCAAAATAAACGAAACCAAATCAGAAATGTTAGGGGTTGCCCTAGACTCTACGACGGAAACGTTGATCTCCAATAGATGTTCGTTTAAATGGTGTAAAGGGTCCCTGACATACCTAGGAGTCCAACTTACAGATAATGTAGACACACTTTTTTCATTAAACTACACCCCGATTAAAACAGCTTTGATGAGGGATCTCTCGTCATGGACGAGGAGAAATATCTCCTGGCTAGGAAGAATTCATACAGTTAAGATGAATGCTTTCCCCTGCTTACTTTATATTATGCATACACTTCCCATACCTATCCCCAATAATTACACCCAGCAAATGCAGTGATTGTTTGGGTTGTTCATATGGAATAGACGCCCTCCCAGAATTAATAAACGTATTATGACTCGCTCAGTGACACAGGGAGGCCTTGGGGTCCCAGAAATTGAGAGTTACCGTAGGTCTATATTCTTGCAGAGAATTTTAGACTGGAGAATACACAGTGCACATAAGAGGTGGATCCGACTAGAGGAGAGACTCAATGAGGGGGTTCACCTCCCCTCAATCTGCTGGAAACCTAATTTTCATGTCTCCAGTGGTCGGATTACTAACCCATTTACCCAGGAGACCCTTAGGGTCTGGGAATATGCCACTAGAATGAACCCTTATCTGACTTCATGCCCTAGCCCCCTGACATCTCTTGCGTATAATGATGAGTTTTCACTGCTTTCGCTTGCTAGAAAGGGGGTAGAAGAAGACATAATACAAGAGACTGTCATTGCCCAAGTTACTGCTAATGAGCAAATAAACACCCAAGCCCAGATGCTGGAAAAAGGATACTCATGGGCCGCTAATTGGTTCTCATATAGAAGGGTACACCATTACGTGACAACACACGAACATCACCCTAACATGACTAGACCATTGACAGTAATAGAAAAATTATTTTCCTCATCCCCACCACTCAGACATAGTCTCTCTTATTTATACAGCATTATCACTCACCCTCCCCCGGGCGATCTTACTCGCTCCATAGAGGCTTGGGAAAAAGAACTAGGGCTTCCAATAATGCCCCAAACAGCCACCAATATCTTTCACAATACCAAGGCCTGCTCCACATCATCCCGAATAAAAGAAATAAACCTCAAAATTCTCCATTCTTGGTATATGACCCCCAAGAGGATTCATAAATTATTTCCTAACACCAATAATACTTGCTGGAGATGCGGTCATGTGGGTAGTGGCATGGGCCACATGTGGTGGTGGTGCTCTCACCTAAATCACCTGTGGAGAAATATAATAGCTGAGATAGAAAGTATTTTTCAAATAATCCTCCCCCTAGACCCTCTCGTGTGGCTACTTAATAAATCAATCAAGCTCCCACAGGCTCACCATAAACCACTCTTAAGAATCATGATCAATGGGGTTAAAACACTGGTAGCACAGAATTGGAAATCTAAAGAGGTCCTCTCAATAAAAATGTGGCAAAATAAAGTTACTGAACTAATTGAACTAGAGGAATATGGCTCCTACACCTTAAATAAAAGAGATTGTTTTAAGTTTCAAATGACCAACAACATACTGATTTATCCTTCTCTGATGATGTTTTTTTCTCTTTCAGAAATTCTCTTCATCAGATATTGACACTAACAAATCTACTTTTTTATATAATTTTTTTATTATTAAAGTACATTTGTTCTTTGTTGAAGAGGTGTTGATTATTTTGGATATTAAGGTAACTAGTTCTTTAAGACTAGCTGACACTATTTCTGCCTTTTTATTCTTCTGATTTCAGAGGTTTTCTTTCCAATTCCCCATACTAGGGAATGGAATAGGCTGAGAATTTTCTTTTATTTTTAAACTATATTCTTTGTCAGCAGTTAAATTCAATTTGGAGTGTTGTCCAATTTATTGGAGCTATCTCTACTCCTACTAATTATGCTATTGTTTTTTATAGCAAAATAGTATTTATTTTCCTTTATATAGTTGTATCTTATTTTTGGAAAATTATTTAGTTTCAGGTACTTTTCTTGGTCCTGTGATATTGCAATTGCTTCATTTTTTCTGTTTACTTTAAGATCAAGTATCAGATCATGATTTATTTTAGCATTGTTAAGGGACAACATTTACTAGACTAGGTGCCGTTGCATTTGTCTTGTTGTTTTGCATTTTGCAAGTCCTCTGTTTTGACTGGTCCTTTAAACTGGACTATCATGCTAATGATTTCATTTGTGTCTTCATTTTATTGAATATATTCGCAAATGAGGGTTAATCTATGTCTTTAGCTATTTTAGCTACAAGAATTCTGTGATTTTTTTAAAAAAAAATAAGAAATTCCATATTTCTTTTGTTCTAAGATAATCAATTATAATTGGATTCAATTCTTAACTGTTACTATGGGCTTCAAGATTGAGTTCTAAGACTAAAACTTTAAGCTTATACTAGTTTGGTTGTTCTTATTAAGGAACGAATCCTGAGTTCTTTCCCAAGTAACATGTTTTTAATTGGGGTTCGAAATTAGCTCCCTAATGTTGCGATGTACGTGCCGTATTCCAGCTTGGCTGGTAAGGGGCAGGTTAAGACTTCTTTGAAATTTATTTGGTTCTATTTTGTCCAAATTTCTTTGATTTTATTCCAGTAAGGCTAACACTTTCTTTCAGTGTGTTTCGGTCCTATATATTTTGGATACTGTTGAAGCATGGCTGGGTACCCATGGGGTTCAAGCGCACCTCAGACCTGGAATCTTCTGGGGTTTTTATTCCAGTTCCTTTTCTAGGAACTGGGTTTTGGAGTTTTATTCAAACTATTCTGCCTTTTTATGGTCATTGATAGCATTATTTGTTTTCTTTAGATACAATAAATGCATATTCTTCATTTTTCTGTTTTCATTCAGATTATTTCCTGAGGATGCGGATTCTCATATGTTTCACTTGCTCTTCAGGACATAGTTAGAGGATCTTTTTTCAAAAGCTCTTAATTCCTCACGCAAGGGTCACCTTTTTTTAGGTTTCCAGATGGTTTATGTCACTATCTTTGTCTCTATCAGACAAGGGACAATTTGTATTGGGTTCCGTCTGTTGGTACCTTTAGTCTCTATTATTTCCTTCAGTTGCTATATATGCATAGAAGTTTTAACAGCATTGGATTCAATTCCCTTTGCTCATTTTCAATGGAAAGATCCTTTCCAGCTTTTTATGAGTGTTGTTTCTTCAAGAATATGGTTGGAGGATCAATTAACCAAAAAATTTGTTGATTCCTCAGCCAAGAGTAACCTCTTTTAGATTTCCGGATAGATTCAGTGTCCATGACTCTGTCTCTGTTGGACAGGAGACGTCTGAAATTGGTTTCAGCTTATCGAAACCTTCAGTCTCAATCATTCCCTTCGGTAGGCTTATGCATGGAAATTCTAGGTTCTTATGACTGCTGCATTGGACGTGTTCCCCTTTGCTCATTTTCACATGCGACCTCTTCAGCTCTGTATGCTGAACCAGTGGTGCCGGGATTATACAAAGATATCTCATTTAATATCTTTAAAACTGATTGTTCGACACCCTCTGACGTGGTACAGACCACCATCGTTTAGTTCAGGGGGCTTCTTTTTTTCTTCCAACCTGGACTGTGATCTCAACAGATGCAAGTCTGACAGGTTGGGGAGCTGTATGGGGGTTTCTGACAGCACAAGGGGTTTGGGAAATCTCAGGAGGTGAGATTACCAATCAATATTTTGGAACGTGCAATTTTCAGAAGCTCTTCAGTCATGGCCTCTTCTAAAGAGAGAATCGTTCATTTGTTTTCAGACAGACAATGTCACAACTGTGTCATATATCAATCATCAAGGAGGGACTCACAGTCCTCTGGCTATGAAAGAAGTATCTCGAATACTGGTATGGGCGGAATCCAGCTCCTGTCTAATCTCTGCGGTTCATATCCCAGGTATTGACAATTGGAAAGCGGATTATCTTAGTCGCCAAACGTTACATCCGGGCGAGTGGTCTCTTCACCCAGAGGTGTTTCTTCAGATTGTTCAAATGTGGGGACTTCCAGAAATAGATCTGATGGCTTCTCATCTAAACAAGAAACTTCCCAGGTATCTGTCCAGATCCAGGGATCCTCAGGCGGAAGCAGTGGATGCATTGTCACTTCCTTGGAAGTGTCATCCTGCCTATATCTTTCCGCCTCTAGTTCTTCTTCCAAGAGTAATCTCCAAGATTCTGAAGGAACGCTCATTTTTTCTGCTGGTGGCTCCAGCATGGTCTCACAGGTTTTGGTATACGGATCTTGTCCGCATGGCTTCTTGCCAACCGTGGACTCTTCCGTTAAGACCAGACCTTCTGTCACAAGGTCCTTTTTTACCATCAGGATCTCAAATCCTTAAATTTAAAGGTATGGAGATTGAACGCTTGATTCTTAGTCAAAGAGGTTTCTCTGACTCTGTGATTAATACTATGTTACAGGCTCGTAGATCTGTATCTAGGAAGATATATTATCAAGTCTGGAGGACTTACATTTTTTGGTGTCTTTCTCATCATTTTTCCTGGCATTCTTTTAGAATTCCGAGAATTTTTCAGTTTCTTCAGGATGGTTTGGATAAAGGTTTGTCTGCAAGTTCCTTGAAAGGACAAATCTCTGCTCTTTCTGTTCTTTTTCACAGAAGGATTGCTATTCTTCCTGATATTCATTGTTTTGTACAAGCTTTGGTTCGTATAAAACCTGTTATTAAGTCAATTTCTCCTCCTTGGAGTTTGAATTTGGTTCTGGGGGCTCTTCAAGCTCTTCCGTTTGAACCTATGCATTCACTGGACATTAAATTACTTTCTTGGAAAGTTTTGTTTTCTTTTGGCCATCTCTTCTGCTAGAAGAGTTTCTGAATTATCTGCTCTTTCTTGTGAATCTCCTTTTCTGATTTTCCATCAGGATAAGGCGGTGTTGTGAACTTCTTTTAAATTTTTACCTAAGGTTGTGAATTCTAACAACATTAGTAGAGAAATTGTGGTTCCTTCATTATGTCCTAATCCTAAGAATTCTAAGGAGAGATCATTGCATTCTTTGGATGTAGTTAGAGCTTTGAAATATTATGTTGAAGCTACTAAGAATTTCCGAAAGACTTCTAGTCTATTTGTTATCTTTTCCGGTTCTAGGAAAGGTCAGAAGGCCTCTGCCATTTCTTTGGCATCTTGGTTGAAATCTTTAATTCATCATGCTTATGTCGAGTCGGGTAAATCTCCGCCTCAAAGGATTACAGCTCATTCTACTAGGTCAGTTTCTACTTCCTGGGCGTTTAGGAATGAAGCTTCAATTGATCAGATTTGCAAAGCAGCAACTTGGTCTTCTTTGCATACTTTTACTAAATTCTACCATTTTGATGTGTATTCTTCTTCTGAAGCAGTTTTTGGTAGAAAAATACTTCAGGCAGCTGTTTCAGTTTGATTCTTCTGCTTATAATTTCAGTTTTCTTCATTATAAGATTTAAACTTTATTTTGGGTGTGGATTATTTTTCAGCGGAATTGGCTGTCTTTATTTTATCCCTCCCTCTCTAGTGACTCTTGCGTGGAAGATCCACATCTTGGGTAGTCATTATCCCATACGTCACTAGCTCATGGACTCTTGCTAATTACATGAAAGAAAACATAATTTATGTAAGAACTTACTTGATAAATTCATTTCTTTCATATTAGCAAGAGTCCATGAGGCCCACCCTTTTTTGTGGTGGTTATGATTTTTTTGTATAAAGCACAATTATTCAAATTCCTTGTTTTTTATGCTTTCGCACTTTTTTCTTATCACCCCACTTCTTGGCTATTCGTTAAACTGATTTGTGGGTGTGGTGAGGGGTGTATTTATAGGCATTTTGAGGTTTGGGAAACTTTGCCCCTCCTGGTAGGAATGTATATCCCATACGTCACTAGCTCATGGACTCTTGCTAATATGAAAGAAATGAATTTATCAGGTAAGTTCTTACATAAATTATGTTTTTGAAATCATAATGTAAGCCATGTGCCTTCACTGTGTGCTGTACGTTCAGAGTCACACCTTAGCATTTGTCTGTGTTTTCTCTGTGTTATCTTAATCACCACATCTGGTATTTCCCAGGGTTAGTACTCACACAGCATGAGCCACTCAAATAAATCTGTGCTAATTACCCATCCCTTTTGAAAAATGCCTGTATTTTTCACATCTCCTCAGAAGGATCGGCATCTTCCTTGGAGGAAACCCATATATGGGCCTGTATCCTGTTCTCTTTCAAAATTACTTCCCCCAACATTCCTCTAAGTGACTGTATTAAATTGGGCAGGCCAAATGTTCCATGGTCCCCCCCTGTGTGTTTAGCATAATTTACATAATGAGTGTGGGAGATCTCTTAGAAATAATCCTTTGTTTTACAGACCATGTGCACATCCACAGATTTATTAAATAAAGATAAATATACTTCTATATATTATTTAATAATATTTCAAATACCTTGACATAAATCTCCCTTTCTAATTCAAAAATATGTAGGACACATGTATTTGAATTGGATCAAAGTTAGTGGTATTTGGTGAGGATTTTGACCGTACACATCATGGACAGTCTTCTATGTAGATAGTCTGTCGATTTTGAGTCTTCATGTTTATCAGCTAGGCATCTTTGAACTACAGTATGTCTTTAGTTCATTTGGGGATATGACACTTCATTTTCCCTCTATGACTTGTAGTTGGGATCTTGGATGACACGCTCGCAATTGATTGATATGGACCCATTTATCTATGAAACTTTCATTTTTGGGGATCCGTATTTTATAGGCCACTGGAGATATTTTGTCAGTAATGACAAAAGGACTTTTCCATGAGGGAAGAAATTTCTTCTCCCTAACCTGATCTCTTCCAAAGTTATAAAGATAAACTTTATCATTTATTTCATATTCCTTTTTGGATGTTTTGAGATCATAATAGGTTTTAGTGGCAGTTGCGGCTCTCTCTAAATTCCTTTGAGCAAATGCAAAGGCATATTGCAGGTGTTTTCTTAGGTTTTCCACATATTGATGTGTATTGGCAGCGTTTATCAAGTTTTGGTCTGATGTACGGTATAGCAGATGCTGAGGTAGAACCATTCTTCTACCAGTCATCAGTTCAAAAGGTGACATTTTGGTAGCATTACTTGGAGTTGCTCTTAATGCCATTAAGACTAGAGGTAGTTTTACATCCCAGTCTTTACCTGTTTCACTCACAAACATTTTGAGGATTTTAACAATGGACTGGTTGTAACGCTCTACACCACCACTTGAGGCAGCTCTATAAGCAATATGGAGCTTTCTTTTAACCCCTAGTATTTTCCACATTTTGGTCATCACTTCGCTAGTGAAGTGGGTCCCCCGATCTGATTCGATTCTTTGGGGCAAACCAAATCTGGAAAATACATGGTTGATGAGCAATGCTGCACATGTTTCAGCACTAGTGTTAGGTGCACTAATGCACTCTACCCATTTAGTGAACAGGCATGTCACTGTTAACATGTACTTGTTACCTCTTGATGACCTTGTTACCGGACCAATAAAATCAATTTGTATATCTGACCATGGCATTACCATCCCCCTTTTCTGCAAGGGCGCTCTATGCGTTGGTGCAGTGGGTTGGAATTGTGGGCAGATTAAACACCCTTGACAGTAGGTTTGAACATCTTTCAACATGTGTGGCCAAAAAGCGTAATCACGCAATATTTCATACGTGAGTTTGGCACCACGATGACCAGATGTGGGAGCATCATGGGCATGTTGAAGCATTAGACCCCTGAACTTGGTGGGTACTACCCACTGCTGGATGCCAGTTTTGGAGGTTCTAATTAACAAACCATCCTGTAACTTGAATTGTGATTTAGATTTTATTAAGATTCTCAGATCTTCTTTGCCAATACAATCATCTTTTGAGATGGGGTTGCTTTCAGGATCTTCTATGTGTTTATAGAAGATGCCTACAATGGAGTCTTCTTTTTGACTAGTAATCAGGTCCTCACTAGGAGAATCCTGACTCCATTGTACCAAGTTAGGCTCACTCTGTTGTTTTGCCTGGTTTCTGGTAATGGCTTCTACCTGAATTGCACCCATTAAGTGGTCAATATTAAGGAGTTCTCCAGTTATGGCTCCTTGTTTGGCTAATGAGTCCGCAAGGTCATTGCCTTCCTTATCAGGACCTAGAACTCTGGAATGACCCTTGGTCTTTTTCCAGTGTATGGTTAAATCATTGGATACCACCAGATTATCAATCTCGCAGAACAACTTGCCATGCTTGACTGGTTTGTTATTGCTTTTCTGCATGCCATTTCTTTTCCAAGTTGGCAGGTATTCAACAAAACTGTCACGCACATAATTTGAGTCAGTTATTATCACAAATTCATGAATACCATGTTCAATAGCCATTTCAATGGTTTTGAAAACAGCAGTTAGTTCTGCGACCTGACTGGATCTTGGTCCAATGTTGAAACCTATAGATATATTTGGGAATCCATTTGCCCCAGTTATACCAATGCCAGCGACTAATCTGCGCTCATTATCAATAGTGGCATGGTAAGAACAACCATCAACATACACCCAAGGTAGTGTTTGACAATGGTCCTCATTGTATATTTTATATGGGGAAAGCAATTGTTCCTCCAGAAAATCATCTTCTGATAATTCTTCCCCAGGATCTCTAGCAGTACAGTCGTGGAGCTCAGCAAGCCCTTGTGCGACTGGATTCTTTTTATTCTGCTTGTAGCGAATTTGTAAGGAAAGAGTCCAAGCTGTTATGCGGCTATTAGACAAATTCCCATCTCTTATTCTCTCACTTTGCAAATATAGCAAAGGCTGGTGGGCCGTTTCCACAATAATTTTCTCGCCCTGTATATAGCTGCGGAAATTTTGTAGAGCCCATACAGTAGATAAGAGGGCTTTTTCGCAATCGCTAAATTTTATTTCTACTGGGGATAGATTTTTGCTCGCATAAGCAATGGCTTTGTTCAAATTATCATGCTTTTGGTATAAAACAGCGCTCATGCTTATATCTGTGTAACCTGTCTCTAAGAAGAAAGGTTTACCACCTTCAGGGTATGCTAAGCAAGGTGCTTGAGTGAGTTTTCCCTTCAGCTCTCTGATGGCTGTCTCTTGAGACTCACTCCAGTGCCATTTCACATCTTTCTTTAGAAGAAGTAGTAGTGGTTTAGCTAATTCCGCATAATTATCAATGAATTTGCGAGAATAATTTGTCATACCCAGGAATGATCTCAATTCCTTTAAGTTATTTGGGTTTTTAGAATTCACTATAGCTTCCACCTTTTTCTTTTGGGGATTTAATCCTTCAGAGGTAACTTCATGTCCCAAGAAGTTTACACGAGTGCGGCACCATTGAGCTTTTTGCAGGGAAAATTTGACACCTGCCCTTTTAAGTTGGCTGAGGACGTGTTTAAGCTCTGCGACGTGTTTTTCAAAGTCTGTGCTTTTGATTAAAACATCATCAACATAAGATAAGGTCCCCCTTTCCAGTGCATCAGGCATAGCCTTATGCATGAATACAGCAAATTCATGTCCAGAATTTATGTATCCAAATGGAATGGAATATCTCTGGAATGCATATTAGACCTTTTGGAAAGAGAATGCCAGCTTATATTGGTCCTCTTCATGTACCTTTATGGTCCAATATCCCTGCGCACAATCAATGGCAGTGAATATTTTGGATCCCTGCATTTGTGCTAGGCATTGGTCAATATATGGCACAGGCCAGCCAGACATGTATACTCGTTTGTTTAGCTGTCTTAAGTCAGCACACAAACGCCATTGTCCATTGGGCTTAAGGACACCTAGAATAGGATTATTATAAGAGCTGTGCACCTGTCTGATAATACCTCTTTCTTCCAAATTCCTTATGATCTCTGCAAGAGAATCATATGAGGCTAAGGGAAGTCTGTATTGTTTGACAAATACAGGTGGTGCATCGGGATCTGTTTGTATTCTTGCAATGTGCAAGTCTGTAGTACCACAGTCATAAGAATCCTTAGCGAAAATATCCTTGTATTCCATTAGGAGTTCTCGCAGCTGTTGGCGTTCGTCATCGCTGGAACAGCCATTAGCTAAGGATATTTGTTCTTCGACTATTTGCTGAAATCCTGGAAAGATTTCAGGCTGTCCTATTTCATAGGCTTCTTCCAATCTAGAGGTGAGATCCCCTTGATTATAATTTACATTGCTCCCATCACTCTGGGTATTGGGGTAATCTTGCTGTTTGATTGGCTGATCAAACACTAGAGAGGCTTCTTCAATTTTACAGATGCCTTCCTCTGAGCTGAAGGGATAAATAGATTGAACATTAAATAGACCCTCTGGCATGGATGCAAAGGATTGTTCTATTAATTGTTCTTCAGTTAAGTATCCTTCAGGTATTAGCCCAATTACATTATTCTGGAATCCAAAAGTGTAATAACTTGATTCCAGTGCATATCCTATGGTAGTTCCCTTGGATAATGTTATATCCTGTGGGGTCATGTTATGCACAACAATATGTATTGGAACAGTTCCAATATTCACCATAGGGGTGTAAGTCACTGTGATACCCAGATTTTGTATTCTATGGGAGAGGCAAATCAGTGTTTCAGAAGTTTTTAATTTCTGACCTCTCTTTAAATGTAAGGGTAAGAGAAATTTATCAGCCCCAGCAGGAATTATGATATCGCTAGATACCTGCATATTCACAGCATATGGCAATTGCTGGTTTAATTTCAGGGCTGCATTTTCATCCTGAAATATTTCAGGGTCACCCTTTAACCTGCTCCAGAGGCAAGAGTTAATCAAATCTATTTGTATGGCATATCTATGTAAGATATCATTGCCAATGTATATTTGATTATGGGGAGTATTTAAAACTAAAAACAGGTGCTTCACTGACTTATTACCAATAGAGATAGATAATAAGCACTTAGCTGTGATGTTATAGCTTTCAGACCTGTCATCCAGGCCGTTGACACAGTGGTCTTGGGGAGAAAGATATTTAATCACTTTAGGTTCAGCTATTTGCGCTAATAAACCTTTGCTTATATAGCTAGCTTCCTGTTTTAAGTTTATTTTAGCATACTTGGTTTTACCAAGGTCATGCACTTGTATAGGGATAAATAGATCCTCTTTAACTCTCTCAATCCCTGTGAGGTATTGAGCGTGGCCTCCCCCCTTAGGGATTTTATGATCCCCCTTGTGGAGTGATATGGTTAATATATCGCCATCTAGGGAAATATTCGCTATCTTTCCAGGCGAAATTTTAAAAGTATTACCATCAGAGCCACTAAAAGGAGTCTGATCATCTATTTGTAGATTTCAGGTGCAGAGTTATTCCTGAAATGAATCTCCACAGCATCTGGTTTCTCTTCCACCACGTGACAGCTATGTCGGGTGCGAGATATACCAGATTTTTCATAATTGATAGGCCGTTTAACTTGTGACCAAATTACATTATTTATGCAATCAATTATGGTGCTTAATCGTTTCAGGAGATCACTACCAATAATTAAACGATCAGTTGGCAGATCCACTATAATGACAGGGTGTCTTATGACCCTGTTCCCCAATTTAAATTTTAACCAGGCAGTACCGTAGACTTTTAGGGAGTCACCCCCAACACCTATTAGAGAACCGTCAAATTCTTTTATTTTAGGTTTGTGGGGTGTTAGCTCATTTAGCTGTGTGTAGTACCTGTGGGATAAGATAGTTGCCTGTGACCCAGTGTCAATTAATCCCCTGATAGGGTTGGAGACTGAATCTTGCAGCTCAACTAATACATAATATCTTCCTGCAGTTTCTACCATTTCACACATAAAGTTGGCGTTATCATACATTTGTGGGCTTCGCCACGTGTTACCTGAGTTTGCCATGCTTTCTGATGCAGAAGAATCTTCATACCTACCTGTTTCCTCTAGGACAGGTTCGGCTGGATTCTTGTGTACTGCATCTGTGGAGATAAGGTTAAGAGAATGCTGCAAAGGAAGAGGTTTGTTTATTTTTCCCGGATGAGGTTGCCTGTCATCACAGCTAAATTGTCCGTTTTCGGTCTGTGGGGAGAGAACATGATTAGTATCATTGATATTTATTATTACATTTTGTATATCTCTCCCCTCCCCCTCAGGTGATGCTGCAGTATTTATGACTGTGCCTGTGGTCCACTGCTGACCACTGGCTGTACCCCTAAAAAAGTATTGTTCGGTTGCTAAGCCATAGATTTTTGACTCATATTAGCGATTTGTTCGCTCAACCGATTTAACTGGGTAAACAGCATATCTACCTGATTGTACAAGTTACCTCTACCCCTGGGTCTATCTCCTGGTGCCCCATTGTAATGATTCCTGGACCATTGGGTTCCCTCAGAATCAGGGCCGCTATTTCTATTCTGGCATGGTTGCCCCTGGGGTTCAGCTTGTTCCGCATTAGTACTTTGGGGAGCATTATATACCTGGGGTGTCTGGTTACCCTGAGAATATCTTCGCCACCTATTGTATCTACCCTTGCGCGGATACCAATTATTTGGTGAGTATTCTCTTTGTGAGTAATTATTCACCTGATTATGTCCCCCACTTTGGTTATAGTCTCCCTGCGCCTCAACCTGTGTAGGGGGAGGGGCAGAATTAAACCTCTGTGGAGATGGCCTGTTTTGACTGGCCACCTCTGCATAAGTCCTCTTTTTAGACTCCAAATTGAGGGGGCTAGGTGACACCCTAGTTTCTGCCACAATTTTGGGTTTTGACTCCTTTTTAACCCCCTGCTCACTGGACTGCTGAATAGAGTATAACTTCGTACTCTCTTTGATCAGCCATTCCAATGAGCAGTCCTCATCAAAATCTCTAGCTAAGTTGATTTTGATGGGTGTAGGCAGTGCTTCAAAAAATAAATTTACAAATTCTGAGCCATCAAATTTGGGATTATCTTCAGCCATACTGTACGCATTTTTCAATACAGAAAGGAATTCGATTGGACTCTGATTCGCACGACACTTTAAACCATATACCGCTATTTTCGCTGCAGTTTTAGTGCGATATTGCCCGAATTCTTTTCTGCATTGTCGTTTTACCCCATTCCAGGAATGAATATTCATATCCTTTAGTGAAGCAAAGAATTTGTGATGCTTACTGTCAAATACCCAGGGCAGAAATTCAATTTTCAATTTCTCACTTGTAACATTCATTATAGCTAACGCATTTTCAAAAGCCTGTAAATGATCAATTACAGATGTTGTTCCCTTATTGGAGAATATAGGTACTGCACGTTGTACGAAGGTGATTATTTTGTGGGAATCATAGACTTTATCAGACTTACTCTGGGCTTCTCTGTTAGAGTTTCCCTCCCCCGCGCCAGCTGCGCTACAGCAATCCTCTGGATTTGCATCATGAGGTGACTTCCTATTTGGGAAATCTACTTCTGACCCGTTAGGGGTCATTTGTCTATACTGTTCCATATGTTTTTGTACCTCGTCCCTGACGCGTTCGCTGAAGAAGTTAGCATTATCTGCATTATTCTCACTGTTTATCTAAGAGTTTTCATTATGGCGATATGACCTTTTTAAATCGCTTAATTCTCTCTGGCTTTGCGCAAGCTGTTTATTTAAATCTTGTATCTGCGCGATTAAGTCGATGTTATGCTTATCTAAGGCGGCTAGGTTTTGGGCAAATTCATCCATTTTATTTTTGGCTATTTTTAAACCCTCTTCGCGTCTGCGCGAGGAACGAATACTATTTTCTAGCTCCTGTATTTGCAATCGTTTGTCTGTGACACAAAATGACATTTCGTCAATCATGCATATTAAGAGGGGCCAAGATTTTAGTATTAGTTCTTCTTGCTTTTTGGGAGCTTTGCATTGATTAATCATTAATAATTCCTGAAAGAATTCATTCTCTTCATTCCACATATTATTATTAACGGTAATATTTTTAGCCCTAGTTTCAAGTGTATCCATAAAATCATTTAATTCACCCGCAATATTAAACTTCCCTTTAAGGTAACTTAAGATATCTTTCTTAAGGACCTGACCTTTAGTAATAGGTATGGTTATGGGACCAATTTCATTGCTATGTATAGAATTAAATGAGTCACTTCTGGCTACAGACATTATTATATTGGTTTAGTACTTAGTTAAACTAAAACGCTAATACAATTTTTGCCAATAAAAAGAGAGAAGGAAAAATTTTAAATTTAAAAAAAATATATTATTAATTTTGAAATATGAAAAATTAATGTTTTGAAATATGAAAAATTAATATTTTTGATTAACTTTGAAAATATGAAAAGTTAATATTTTTGATTAATTTTTAAATATGAAAAATTAATATTTTTATTAATCTTTCAAAAATTAATCTTTAATAATATATTTCAAGATATTAATATCAATCTCAAATATGAAAATCAATATTTCAACTCTTCAAAAATGATATCTTCAAAATATTAATATCGAAATATGAAACTTTTTCTCTCTTTTATAATAATTTCTATTTACCACAAATATATAATATCAAGTATGATGGATATTATTAAATCTCAGAAAAGTGCCTCCAATTATTATGTGCTATCCAAATAATATATATCAGCTTATGGCAGGGTTATGACACAATACAACCAATAATTTTCTTTAAAAATAGAAGCCCTTAATAAACATGCATCTACTAGAAACAATAAAATTAATATAAATACCTGAACTCTTTTATTTAGTTAATATCCATGAACATTTTTGAAATATATTTGCAATATTAGAATATGACACAAAATTTATATGCGTTAAAACCAACTCTTAAAATATGCTATCCTTCTTACAAAACCCAGAAAAATATACCTTCACAATTCAGCCTTTTATTTATTTAACACAATGGGACTAAAAACCTTTAACATCCAAGCAATACAATTCTAAACAGTGTTTATAAAACAGTAGGATAATATATATATTCTGCTATTTAACTGCAATTTATCCTAATACCAAATTAACTGACAATATCAGAACTTGCATAGATGAGTTACTTAGCCAATCAGACACAGATTTAAACAATACCTAGGCTTATGACTACCAATTTAAAATACAATATACTTCACCAAATACACAGCAATCCGTTTTCCAATATTTCTTAACAGGTCCAATTCACCTCAGAAATTCAAAATTGGGGTAAAGCATATGGAGTCCAATAGTAGGTGTGTGCTTTTTGATTAATAACTGCAGCAGTTACACCTTTCTGGATCAGTCAACACAACCCCCCTTTAGTCTCTATGCTGGGGTTTAAATCATCTGATCTCACCCCTCCCCGTTTTTGTTTGTTCTCAGTCATTGGTGAATGTTGGAAACGCCCACGGCATTGTCCCTTGTCATTTGAATATCTTATATTTAACAGCCAAAAGGCTTTCTGGCTGTAGTTCTCTCATGGCAACACTGGGTGGCAGCATACAGTACAACATAGCAATACAATACAGCATTTCTGAACTTTTTTTTAAACAACTTAATTATTTTCATAAAGTGGTTATTTAATCAGATTACACTCTCTGCATTAATCATATATAACCCCAATTACAGATGGTTAATATTAGGTTATTTTTTCTGATTATTCTGATACCAAATATGTTATATTATTAACATTTTATTATATTAAGGCAATTTAATACTGCTAATTATTAGCTTAAAATGCATTACAATTTTATCGGTATCCTGGCATTTATATGTGAATAATAGCTTATTTTTAATTCAGTATTGTACTGTATTCCAAGTGAATCCTGTCAATGTAGATCTGAAATAAAAAAAAAAATGTTAATAATCACTTCTCTTCAGGTGCATAAACATCTATTCATGTTTTTAAACACACAGAGGCTAAGATATTCATGCTTTCAAAATATACACATATATATATACACACACACACATATATATATATATATATATATATATATATATATATATATATATATATATAGTTATTTTGAAATCATAATGTAAGCCATGTGCCTTCACTGTGTGCTGTACGTTCAGAGTCACACCTTAGCATTTGTCTGTGTTTTCTCTGTGTTATCTTAATCACCACATCTGGTATTTCCCAGGGTTAGTACTCACACAGCATGAGCCACTCAAATAAATCTGTGCTAATTACCCGTCCCTTTTGAAAAATGCCTGTATTTTTCACATCTCCTCAGACGGATCGGCATCTTCCTTGGAGGAAACCCATATATGGGCCTGTATCCTGTTCTCTTTCAAAATTACTTCCCCCAACATTCCTCTAAGTGACTGTATTAAATTGGGCAGGCCAAATGTTCCATGGTCCCCCCCTGTGTGTTTAGCATAATTTACATAATGAGTGTGGGAGATCTCTTAGAAATAATCCTTTGTTTTACAGACCATGTGCACATCCACAGATTTATTAAATAAAGATAAATATACTTCTATATATTATTTAATAATATTTCAAATACCTTGACATGCTAGAAAGCTGAACATGAAGAAGAACTTCATCTTTCAACATGACAACGACCCAAAGCATACATCCAAATCAACAAAGGAATGACTTCGCCAGAGCCCAGACCTGAATCCAATTCAAAATCTGTGGGGTGATCTGAAGAGGGCTGTGCACAGGAGATGCCCTCGCATTCTGACAGATTTAGAGTGTTTTTGCAAAGAGTAGTGGGCAAATCTTGCCAAGTCAAGATGTGCCATGCTGAAAAAATCATAGCCAAAAAGACTGAGTGCTGTAATAAAATCAAAAGGTGCTTCAATAAAGTATTAGTTTAAGGGTGTACACACTTATGCAACCATATTATTTTAGTTTTTTATTCTTATTTCCCTTTACCTAAAAGATTTCAGTTTGTTTTTCGATGGAGTTGTGCAGTTTATAGGTCACATTAAAGGTGCAAAAAGTTCTGAAATGATTTATCTTTGTCTCATTTTTTTTACATCACATAAACCTGACATTTTAACAGGGGTGTGTAGACTTTTTATATCCACTGTATGTATGTATATATATATACACACACACACACACACGTGTAGCCCTCAGTTTACGCCGGGGTTAGGTTCCAGAAGGAATGGTTGTAAATTGAAACCAGTTTTTAATGTAAGTCAATGGGAAGTGAGGGAGATAGGTTCCAGGTTCCTCTCAAAATTGTCATAATTAACGCTTAATACATTATTTTTAAAGCTTTGAAATGAAGACTTTAAATGCTAGACAGCATTATAAACCTAATAAAATAATCACACAACACAGAATATATAATTAAACTAAGTTAAATGAACACAAACATTTTTATAAACCTAATAAAATAATCACACAACAAAGACTTCGCTTGCATTTTTCTGCAAACAGTTCTTTCTATGCATTCCAATCTGGACTTGGTTATAGACAGGAAGATCTTGTTCCTTTGAAATCTGCTCGATAGCTCAGGTCTGGTTAAACTGATTAATTTCAGATTGCTTAGCTTTGCTGCAACACAAGCGGACAGCTCCACCTACTGGCTATTTTAATAAATGCACTGCTTCTCAATGCTTTTCAATAGCAGTCACATGACTGGAAAAAAGGATTGTTATATGAAACAGTGTAAATTGAACCATTGTAACACAAGGGCCACCTGTGTATGTATGTGTATATATATATATATATATATATATATATGTGTGTGTGAACAAGAGGACATGTAAAAGGACAAAATAGCGCTGGTTGCTCAGAGTCAGTATATATATGATGGATAACAGGATGAATGATTAAATCCCTGGATGCAATCTTAGGCAGATAAATACATATAAGGATACAAAAAATATTTCATATAGAAAAAACACAGGTATTAGTATACACAAAAATAGAGTATAAACAAATATTGCATGAAACTAAAATATAAAGCCCCACTGGTAGCAGTGGGTATGTGCAAAGTGCAAACTTACAAGAACAAACCTCAATCTTATGAGGTAAGTGATCCGCACAGCAAAGGATTCCTCTTATGGAACACAGCTTTCCTCTTGGGGTGTGAGAGAAACTTCAGTGGATTATCAATGGATATTCCCTCGGCCTCTTTAAGTATGGTTCCTCTGGAAGTGTGGTAGAATTCTCCAACCGTATATATGTGGAAAAAAGAGACTCAAATAGTGTGATATTGTCTTTTTAAAAACAAACACGCTTTATTGCTGAACAACACACACTCTCACAAATGCCTGCTTACACTTTAGATCCTCAACGATATGAGGTATTGGCAAAGCTATTAAGTAAAATAGTGACTACAGAGGCAATGTCCCTCTCTGTATACACCGTAGTGGACTTTTGCACTCTTTAATTAGTCAAAGTCAAAGTCTCTAGAAGTAAAGAACACCGGGGCTTTCGGTATTTAAATCAGTCCGTTCTTCTTTTCGTCTAACGCGTTTCAAAGGCTTGTAAATGTGTCCTTCTTCCTCAGAGACTCTCATATTTTTCGCTTTCTGTCTTATATATATATATATATATATATATATATATATATATATATATATATATAATGCAATTTTGGACTGTATGTATTAATCACTCTCTTATATGAGGGGATTTTTCTCATAAAAAGAACTGTCTTATGTTTTTCTAATCTAGCACTTCATTCTGAATTTGGTAGGGGTGTTAAGTTATTCTACCCCAATATCTTTCAATCAGTCTCTGTTTTTTACAATGTACAGTATTATCTGTAACTTTTTTGTTCTGTCCTTTAATGTGTGTTTCAGAAACACTTTTCTAAGTGAGAACTTGTGGCAATGGAGACTGTGTTTTTCCATCTTATTCAGCACACAGGGTTTGTATTTCAGCCAACAGCAGGGGTCGCTGCGGTGGCGGGATCCGCTACCTATTGGTGTGACTCTCTCTGTCTGAGATGATCAAGGTGGAAACTCCCCTTGATGAGATACAGGAAAGAATTAAGGCCCTGAGGGTAGCTAATTCATTTATCTGTGATGCAAATATGCAGATTATTCGCTTGAATGCCAAGACATCAGGTTTTTCTGTTCTGGCCCGGAGGGCCCTTTGGTTGAAGTCTTGGTCTGCTGACATGACATCCAAATCTAGATTACTTTCCCTTTCATTTAAGGGAAGGGTTCTTTTTGGGCCAGGCCTGGACTCTATTATATCCATGGTCACGGGGGGGGGGGGGTGCCTTTCTACCGCAGGATAAGAAGAATAAACCTAAGGTTCTAATTTTCATCCCCCAATGACAGCAGCCTGCCACAAAGCCCAAACAGTCCAATGGATCTTGGAAACCAGCTCAGTCTTGGAATAAAGCCAAGCAGAGCAAGAAGCCTGCCGAGGAAAAATCTGTCTCTGGATCTCATAGGGGGCAGACTATCTCTTTTCCCGGAGGCTTGGAAGTTATTGCCCAGGGTTACAGGATAGGTTTCAAAACTTACCCTCCCAGGGGCAGATTCCTCTTGTCAAATCTGTCTTCAAGACCAGAGAAACGGGATGCCTTCCTAGAGTGCGTGAGGGACCTCTACTCTCTAGGAGTAATTGTACTGGTACCTCTAGCAAAAAAGAGGTCTAGGTAGGGTACTATTCAAACCTTTTCGTGGTCCCAAAGGAGGGCACGTTTCACCCGATTCTAGACCTAAAGTGCTTAAACAAGTTTCAGTCAGTCCCATCGTTCAAGATGGAGACGATAAGGTCTATTCTGCCCTTAGTTCAAGAAGTTCAGTTCATGACTACGACAGACTTGAAGGACGCTTACTTTCATGTGCCAATACACAAGGATCACTTCAAGTTTCTAAGAGTCGATTTTCTGGACCAGCACTTCCAGTTTGTAGCTCTCCCCTTCGGTCTGGCTGCTGCTCCGAGTATTTACGAAGGTTCTGGGAGCTTTGCTCACGGTAGCAAGATCCAGAGGTATTGCAGTAGCACCTTATCTGGACGACATCCTGGTCCAGGCTCCGTCCTGCCAGCTGGCAGAGGACCATTTGAGAGCTCTTCTACTTCTTTGATAGCATGGATGGAAGATAAACTCAGGAAAGAGTTCTCTGCTTCCCAGTACCAGAGTGGAGTTCCTGGGCACGATAAGACTCCATATCCATGAAGATATTCATGACAGACCAGAGACATTGCAAAATTGCCTCCAGCTGTCTTGCCCTTCAGACCTCCTCAAGGCCATCTGTGGCCCAGTGTATGGAGGTGATTGGGTTCATGGTATCCTGTATAGACGTCATTCCAGTCGCCAGGTTCCATCTATGACCTTTTCAGTTGTGTATGCTGAGGCAATGGAACGGCAACTGTTTGGATCTATCCCAACAGATCTCTCTGGACTTCCGGTAAAGGGAATCCCTCTCTTGGTGGCTCCGGCCAGATCAGCTGTCCCAGGGGACATCCTTCCTGAGACCATCCTGAGAGATTGTGACTACGGACGCAAGGCTCTCAGGATGGGGACCTGTTTGGGGTGCCAGGAAGGCACAGGGCAGGTGGAATCAGGAGTCGCCGCTTTTTTCGATCAACATTCTGGAACTTTGAGCAATCTTCTGGTTTCTTCCAAGTTCATCAGATTCCAGTCAGACAACATTACCTCGGTGGCTTACATCAACCATCAGGGGGGAACGAGAAGCTCCCTAGCCATGAGGGAAGTATCTCGGATTCTGGAGTGGGCGGAGACCCACAACTGCTCTCTGTCAGTGATCCACATCCCCGGTGTGGACAACTGGGAAGTGGATTTTCTCAGCAGACAATCGTTTCATCCGGGGAAATGGTCTCTTCACTCCGAGGTGTTTGCAGAGATTTGCAACAGATGGGGGACTCCGGAGATAGATGTCATGGCGTCCAGACTCAACTTAAAGCTACCTAGATACGGGTCGCGGTCTAGGGATCCCCAGGCAGAACTGATAGATGCCTTGGTGCCTTGGGGATTTAACCTAGTCTAGATATTTCCTCCATTACCACTTCTACCTCGAGTAGTGGCCAGCATTAAGCAGGAGCAAGCATCAACTATTCTGATTGCTCCATAGTGGCCGCGGAGGATGTGGTTTGCGGATCTGGTGTGGATGTCATCGTCTTCTCTATGGAGGTTGCCCTGTCGCAGGGATCTGCTGGTACAGGGCTCCTTTGTGCATTAAAATCTAGATTCTCTGAGGCTGACTGCGTGGAGATTGAACTCTTAGTCTTAGCCAGGAGAGGGTTTCCTGAGAGTGTGATTGATACTCTCATTCAAGCCAGGAAGCCGGTCACCCGACGCATCTATCATAAGGTGTGTAGTACCTACTTACTTTGATGTGAGTCTCGTGGATATTCCTGCCATAAGGTCAGGGAATCCAGGATACTTTCCTTCCTCCAGGACGGTTTAGAGAAGGGACTTGCGGCCAGTTCCTTAAAGGGACAGATTTCGGCGCTATCTGTGTTGTTACACAAGAAGCTCGCTGAGCTTCCTGATATACAGTTCTTTGCTCAGGCTCTATCCAGGATCAGACCTGTATTTAGACATTCTGATCCTCCTTGGAGTTTGAATTTGGTTCTTAGAGTTTTGCAGAGGGCTCCGTTTGAGCCTATGCATTCTCTTGATATTAAGATACTGTCTTGGAAAGTTCTTTTTCTACTGGCTATTGCCTCAGAACACAGAGTCTCTACGTTTGCGGCATTGCAATGTGAGCCTCCTTACCTGGTTTTTCATACCAATAAGGCTGTCCTTCGCACTGGGTTGGGATTTCTCCCTAAGGTGGTGTCTGATCGCAACATTAATCAGGAGATTGTAGTTCCTTCCTTGTGTCCTAACCCTTCTTCTAAGGAACGGTTACTTCAAAATTTGGATGTGGTTCGAGCTTTGAAATTTTGTCTTCAGGTTATGAAGGAGTTCAGACAGGCTTTGTTTGTTGTCTATTCGGGGAAGCGCAAAGGGCAGAAGGCTTCTTCCACTTCCCTATCTTTTTGGCTGATGAGCTACTGAAATCCTATTGGCTGATTTGAATTTCCAAAACCAAATCAGCCAATAGGAATGTAAGGGACGCCATTTTGAATTGCGTACCTTGCATTGAAGATTCAGTGTACGGCGGCGACCATATGAAGAGGATGCTCGTGCCAAATGTCTTCAGGATGGATCCGCTCTGCATCGCCAGGATGAAGATAGAAGACGCCGCCGGGATGAAGATGGAGCCACCGGGATGAAGATCCTTCAAGCGGGACTTCAGCAACTGTAAGTGGATCTTCGGGGGTTAGTGTTAGGATTTTATAAGGTTTTTTTGGGTGTTTTTTTTTTCTTAGTTTAGGGTTTGGGCTTTTCGTAAACAAGCTAAATGCCCTTTTCAGGGCAATGTCCATACAAATAGCCTTTTAAGGGCAATGGGTAGCTTGGGTTTTTGTTAGGATTTTTTATTTTTGGGGGGGGGGGTGGTTGGTGGGTTTTACTGTTGGGGGGGTCTTAGTATTTTTTTTCTACAGGTAAAAGAACTTAGGGCAACGCCCTACAAAAGGTCATTTTAAGGGCTATTGGTAGTTTATTGTAGGCCAGGTTTTTTTATAGGGCTATTAGATTAGGTGTAATTATTTTTTATTTTTGATAATTTTGTTATTTTTCGTAATTTAGTGTTTTTTTGTAATTTAGTATTTTTTGTAATTAGTTTGTAATTTTTATAGTAGTGTTAGGATTTTATTAATGCGTAATATAGTTTAATTGGTAGTCAATTAAACTAATATAACTATTAAAATTAAACTGTTAGTTTAAACTTAGTTTTTTTAATTTGACAGGTAAGTTTTAATTTAAGAAAGGGAAATTGTAATTTTTAGGGGTTACTAGTTTAAAGGGATAGGAAAGTCAAAATTAAACTTGCATGATTCAGATAAAAACAGAATTTATGCTAACCTGATAAATTTCTTTCTCTTGCGATGTATCAAGTCCACGGATTCATCCAATACTTGTGGGATATTCTCCTTCCCAACAGGAAGTGGCAAAGAGAGCACCCACAGCAGAGCTGTCTATATAGCTCCTCCCTTAGCTCCACCCCCAGTCATTTGACCGAAGGTTAGGAAGAAAAAGGAGAAACTATAGGGTGCAGAGGTGACTGAAGTTTTTTAATAAAATATGCTACCTGTCTTAAATAGACAGGGCGGGCCGTGGACTCGATACATCGCAAGAGAAAGAAATTTATCAGGTAAGCATAAATTCTGTTTCTCTTGTAAGGTGTATCCAGTCCACGGGTTCATCCATTACTTGTGGGATATTCTCCTTCCCAACAGGAAGTTGCAAGAGGACACCCACAGCAGAGCTGTCTATATAGCTCCTCCCCTAACCCCCACCCCCAGTCATTCTCTTGCAACTCTCGACAAGAAAGGAAGTATCAAGAGATATGTGGTGACTTAGTGTAGTGTTACCTTCAATCAAGAGTTTGTTATTTTTAAACGGTACCGGCGTTGTACTGTTTTACTCTCAGGCAGAAATTAGAAGAAGAATTCTGCCTGGAGGTTGATGATCTTAGCGGTTTGTAACTAAGGTCCATTGCTGTTCTCACACATAACTGAAGAGTATGGGAAAACTTCAGTTGGGGGAACGGTCTGCAGATTACCTGCTTTGAGGTATGTTCAGTATTTTTATTTCTAGAGAGATGAATAAGTTCTAGAAAATGTTGACAGAGCCTTGTGTATTTGAGGTAAGCTAGATGCAGTGATTTAACAATGACTGGGATCATGCTTACAAAACAGGGTAATACTCATGTTTATACTCATATTACTTAGTGACAAAACGTTTATAGGTTTCATAAATAAGACGTTTTTTCTCTGAGGGAGATGTCTTTATTTGGGGCCTAGTTTTCCACATGACTAGTCAGATACTCCTAGGAGTATTTTCTTAAGGCCCCTCTGACATCCAGTACATGGTGGGAGGGGCCTATTTTCGCGCTCTAGATGCGCAGTTTTACTTCAGACTGAGACATCCAGCTTCCCTAGAGGAGTCCTCTGGCATCTGAGGACCATTATAAAGGGTTTATTTCTTCTCTAAATCGTATTTGAGGGCAGGTAGGAGCCTCAGCAGAGCTGTGGCAAGGTGCTCAACTGTCTTTTACCGGTGGTTGACGTTTTTTAAATCCGGTTTGGGGGCTAAGGGGTTAATCATCCATTTGCAAGTGGGTGCAATGTTGCTTTAGTCCCTTACACACACTGTAAACATTTCGAGGACTTTGCTATATTTTTACACTGTTTTGCAGTTTAAGTGCTAGTTTTTTTCTCTTAAAGGCACAGTAACATTTTTGTTAATTGCTGTTTCACCTTTTTTAAAGTGTTTTCCAAGCTTGCTTGTCTCATTACTAGTCTGTTAAACATGTCTGACATAGAGGAAACTCCTTGTTCAATATGTTTGGAAGCCATTGTGGAACCCCCTCTTAGAATGTGTACCAAATGTACTGAAATTTCTATAAACTATAAAGACCATATTATGGCGCTTAAAGATTTATCTCCAGAGGATTCTCTGACTGAAAAAAAGCTCTCCCCATGTGTCAGAACCTATAACTCCCGCTCAAGTGACGCCAAGTACATCTAGCGCGTCTAATTCTTTTATCTTACAGGACATGGCGGCAGTTATGAATGCTACCCTCTCAGAGGTATTGTCCAAACTGCCAGGGTTACAAGGAAAGCGAGACAGCTCTGGGGCTAGAACTAATACAGAGCTTTCTGACGCTTTAATGCCTGTGTCTGATATACCCTCACAATACTCAGAAGCCGAGGCAGGTGAGCTTCTATCTGTGGGTGACATTTCAGACTCAGGGAAGGCGTTGCTTCAGTCTGATTCTGAAATGACAGTGTTTAAATTTAAGCTCGAACACCTCCGCTTATTGCTTAGGGAGGTTTTAGCGACTCTGGACGACTGTGAACCCATTGTAGTTCCAGAGAAATTGTGTAAGATGGACAAATACTTTGCAGTGCCTGTTTACACTAATGTTTTTCCAGTCCCTAAGAGGTTTTCGGAAATTATTACTAAGGAATGGGATAGACCAGGTGTGCCGTTCTCTCCCCCTCCTGCTTTTAAAAAGATGTTTCCCATAGATGCCGCCATACGGGACTCGTGGCAGACGGTCCCTAAGGTGGAGGGAGCAGTCTCTACCCTAGCTAAGCGTACAACTATCCCCGTCGAGGACAGTTGTGCTTTCCTAGATTTTATGGATAAAAAATTGGAGGGTCTCCTTAAGAAAATTTTTATACATCAAGGTTTTATTCTCCAGCCTCTTGCATGCATTGCCCCAGTTACTGCTGCAGTGGCTTTTTGATTCGAGTCTCTTGAGGAGGCTCTACAGGTGGACACCCCGTTAGATGATATTTTAGACAGGATTAAAGCTCTTAAGTTAGCTAATTCCTTTATTTCTGATGCCGTTTTTTATTTAACCAAGCTAACGGCTAAGAATTCAGGTTTTGCCATTCTGGCGCGTAGGGCGCTATGGCTTAAGTCCTGGTCAGCAGACGTTACTTCAAAGTCTAAGGCCTAGATTTAGAGTTTGGCGTTACCCGTGAAAACCAGCGTTAGAGGCTCCTAACGCTGGTTTTAGGCTACCGCCGGTATTTGGAGTCACTCAAAATAGGGTCTAACGCTCACTTTCCAGCCGCGACTTTTCCATACCGCAGATCCCCTTACGTAAATTGCGTATCCTATCTTTTCAATGGGATTTTTCTAACTCCGGTATTTAGAGTCGTTTCTGAAGTGAGCGTTAGACATCTAACGACAAAACTCCAGCCGCAGGAAAAAAGTCAGTAGTTAAGAGCTTTCTGGGCTAACGCCGGTTTATAAAGCTCTTAACTACTGTGCTCTAAAGTACACTAACACCCATAAACTACCTATGTACCCCTAAACAGAGGTCCCCCCACATAGCCGACACTCGAAAAAAAAATTTGAACCCCTAATCTGCCGACCGCCACCTACGTTATCCTTATGTACCCCTAATCTGCTGCCCCTAACACCGCCGACCCCTGTATTATATTTATTAACCCCTAATCTGCCCCCCTCAACGTCGCCTCCACCTGCCTACACTTATTAACCCCTAATCTGCCGACCGCAAAGCGCCGCCACCTACGTTATCCTTATGTACCCCTAATCTGCTGCCCCTAACACCGCCGACCCCTATATTATATTTATTAACCCCTAATCTGCCCCCCACAACGTCGCCTCCACCTGCCTACACTTATTAACCCCTAATCTGCCGTCCAGACCTGAGCGCTACTATAATAAAGTTATTAACCCCTAATCCGCCTCACTAACCCTATAATAAATAGTATTAACCCCTAATCTGCCCTCCCTAACATCGCCGACACCTAACTTCAATTATTAACCCCTAATCTGCCGACCAAATCTCGCCGCTATTCTAATAAATGTATTAACCCCTAAAGCTAAGTCTAACCCTAATACTAACACCCCCCTAAGTTAAATATAATTTAAATCTAACGAAATTAATTAACTCTTATTAAATAAATTGTTCCAATTTAAAGCTAAATACTTACCTGTAAAATAAATCCTAATATAGCTACAATATAAATTATAATTATATTATAGCTATTTTAGGATTTATATTTATTTTACAGGTAACTTTGTATTTATTTTAACCAGGTACAATAGCTATTAAATAGTTAAGAACTATTTAATAGCTAAAATAGTTAAAATAATTACAAATTTACCTGTAAAAGAAATCCAAACCTAAGTTACAAATAAACCTAACACTAGACTATCAATAAATTAATTAAATAAACTACCTACAATTACCTACAATTAACCTAACACTACACTATCAATAAATTAATTAAATACAATTGCTACAAATAAATACAATTAAATAAACTAGCTAAAGTACAAAAAATAAAAAAGAACTAAGTTACAAAAAATAAAAAAAATATTTACAAACATAAGAAAAATATTACAACAATTTTAAACTAATTACACCTACTCTAAGCCCCCTAATAAAACAACAAAGCCCCCCAAAATAAAAAAATGCCCTACCCTATTCTAAATTACTAAAGTTCAAAGCTCTTTTACTTTATCAGCCCTGAACAGGGCCCTTTGCGGGGCATGCCCCAAGAAATTCAGCTCTTTTGCCTGTAAAAAAAAAACATACAATACCCCCCCCCCCAACATTACAACCCACCACCCACATACCCCTAATCTAACCCAAACCCCCCTTAAATAAACCTAACACTAAGCCCCTGAAGATCATCCTACCTTGTCTTCACCATACCAGGTTCACCGATCGGTCCAGAAGAGCTCCTCCGATGTCCTGATCCAAGCCCAAGCGGGGGGCTGAAGAGGTCCATGATCCGGCTGAAGTCTTCATCCAAGCGGGCCAGAAGAGGTCTTCCATCCGATTGAAGTCTTCATCCAAGCGGCATCCATCCGGAGCGAAGCGGCAGCATCCTGAAGACCTCCACCGCGGAACATCCATCCTGGCCGACGACTGAACGACGAATGACGGTTCCTTTAAATGACGTCATCCAAGATGGCGTCCCTCGAATTCCGATTGGCTGATAGGATTCTATCAGCCAATCGGAATTAAGGTAGGAATATTCTGATTGGCTGATGGAATCAGCCAATCAGAATCAAGTTCAATCCGATTGGCTGATCCGATCAGCCAATCAGATTGAGCTCGCATTCTATTGGCTGTTCCGATCAGCCAATAGAATGCAAGCTCAATCTGATTGACTGATTGGATCAGCCAATCGGATTGAACTTGATTCTGATTGGCTGATTCCATCAGCCAATCAGAATATTCCTACCTTAATTCCGATTGGCTGATAGAATCCTATCAGCCAATCGGAATTCGAGGGACGCCATCTTGGATGACGTCATTTAAAGGAACCGTCATTCGTCGTTCAGTCGTCGGCCAGGATGTATGTTCCGCGGTGGAGGTCTTCAGGATGCTGCCGCTTCGCTCCGGATGGATGCCGCTTGGATGAAGACTTTAATCGGATGGAAGACCTCTTCTGGCCCGCTTGGATGAAGACTTCAGCCGCATCATGGACCTCTTCAGCCCCCCGCTTGGCCTTGGATCAGGACATCGGAGGAGCTCTTCTGGACCGATCGGTGAACCTGGTATGGTGAAGACAAGGTAGGATGATCTTCAGGGGCTTAGTGTTAGGTTTATTTAAGGGGGGTTTGGGTTAGATTAGGGGTATGTGGGTGGTGGGTTGTAATGTTGGGGGGGGTATTGTATGTTTTTTTTTACAGGCAAAAGAGCTGAATTTCTTGGGGCATGCCCCGCAAAGGGCCCTGTTCAGGGCTGGTAAGGTAAAAGAGCTTTGAACTTTAGTAATTTAGAATAGGGTAGGGCATTTTTTTATTTTGGGGGGCTTTGTTATTTTATTAGGGGGCTTAGAGTAGGTGTAATTAGTTTAAAATTGTTGTAATATTTTTCTTATGTTTGTAAATATTTTTTTATTTTTTGTAACTTAGTTCTTTTTTATTTTTTGTACTTTAGCTAGTTTATTTAATTGTATTTATTTGTAGAAATTGTATTTAATTAATTTATTGATAGTGTAGTGTTAGGTTAATTGTAGGTAATTGTAGGTAGTTTATTTAATTAATTTATTGATAGTCTAGTGTTAGGTTTATTTGTAACTTAGGTTAGGATTTCTTTTACAGGTAAATTTGTAATTATTTTAACTATTTTAGCTATTAAATAGTTCTTAACTATTTAATAGCTATTGTACCTGGTTAAAATAAATACAAAGTTACCTGTAAAATAAATATAAATCCTAAAATAGCTATAATATAATTATAATTTATATTGTAGCTATATTAGGATTTATTTTACAGGTAAGTATTTAGCTTTAAATTGGAATAATTTATTTAATAAGAGTTAATTAATTTCGTTAGATTTAAATTATATTTAACTTAGGGGGGGTGTTAGTATTAGGGTTAGACTTAGCTTTAGGGGTTAATACATTTATTAGAATAGCGGCGAGATTCGGTCGGCAGATTAGGGGTTAATAATTGAAGTTAGGTGTTGGCGATGTTAGGGAGGGCAGATTAGGGTTTAATACTATTTATGATAGGGTTAGTGAGGCGGATTAGGGGTTAATAACTTTATTATAGTAGCGCTCAGGTCCGGTCGGCAGATTAGGGGTTAATAAGTGTAGGCAGGTGGAGGCGACGTTGTGGGGGGGCAGATTAGGGGTTAATAAATATAATATAGGGGTCGGCGGTGTTAGGGGCAGCATATTAGGGGTACATAGGGATAATGTAAGTAGCGGCGGTTTACGGAGCGGAAGATTAGGGGTTAATAATAATATGCAGGGGTCAGCGATAGCGGGGGCGGCAGATTAGGGGTTAATAAGTGTAAGGTTAGGGGTGTTTAGACTCGGGGTACATGTTAGAGTGTTAAGTGCAGACGTAGGAAGGGTTACCGCATAGCAAACAATGGGGCTGCGTTAGGAGCTGAACGCGGCTTTTTTGCAGGTGTTTGGGTTTTTTTCAGCTCAAACAGCCCCATTGTTTCCTATGGGGGAATCGTGCACGAGCACGTTTTTGAGGCTGGCCGCGTCCGTAAGCAACTCTGGTATCGAGAGTTGAAGCTGCGTTAAAAATGCTCTACGCTCCTTTTTTGGAGCCTAACGCAGCCTTTATGTGGACTCTCGATACCAGAGTTATTTTTATGGTGCAGCCAGAAAAAAGCCGGCGTTAGTTTTTCGGGTCGTTACCGACAAAACTCCAAATCTAGGCCTAAGCTTCTTAACATCCCTTTCAAAGGACAGACCCTATTCGGGCCTGGCCTGAAGGAGATCATATCTGATATTACCGGAGGAAAAGGTCACGCCCTTCCTCAGGATAGGTCCAATAAATTAAGGGCCAAACAGAATAATTTTCGTTCCTTTCGAAACTTCAAGAGTGGCACAGCTTCAGCTTCCTCTAATGCAAAACAAGAGGGAAATTTCGCCCAGTCCAAACCAGTCTGGAGACCTAACCAAGCTTGGAACAACGGGAAGCAGGTCAAGAAACCTGCTGCTGCCTCTAAGACAGCATGAAGGAGTAGCCCCCAATCCGGGACCGGATCTAGTCGGGGGCAGACTTTCTCTCTTCGCCAAGGCTTGGGCAAGAGATGTCCAGGATCCCTGGATTGTTTCCCAGGGATATCTTCTGGAATTCAAAGGTTCATCTCCAAAGGGGAGATTTCATCTCTCACAACTATCTGTAAACCAGATAAAGAGAGAGGCATTCTTACGTTGCGTTCAAGACCTACTGGTTATGGGAGTGATCCACCCAGTTCCAAGGGACGAACAGGGGCTGGGTTTCTATTCAAACCTGTTTATAGTTCCCAAAAAAGAGGGAACTTTCAGACCAATCTTGGATCTCAAGATCCTAAACAAATTTCTCAGGGTCCCATCCTTCAAGATGGAGACAATCTGAACCATCCTCCCTATGATCCAGGAGGGTCAATATATGACTACCGTGGACTTAAAGGATGCTTATGTCCACATTCCGATTCACAGAGATCATCATCAGTTCCTCAGGTTCGCCTTCCTAGACAGGCATTACCAGTTTGTGGCTCTTCCCTTCGGGTTAGCCACGGCACCAAGAATCTTTACAAAGGTTCTAGGGTCCCTTCTGGCGGTTCTAAGGTCGCGGGGCATAGCGGTAGCCCCTTACCTAGACAACATTCTGATTCAGGCGTCGACTTTTCAAATCGCCAAGTCACATACGGACATTGTTCTGGCCTTTCTGAGGTCTCACGGGTGGAAAGTGAACATAGGAAAGTGTTCTCTCTCTCTTCTCTCACAAGAGTTTCCTTCCTAGGAACTTTGATAGATTCAGTAGAAATGAAAATTTTTCTGACAGAGGTCAGGATATCAAAGCTTCTAACTTCCTGCCGTGCTCTTCATTCCACTTCTCGGCCGTCAGTGGCTCGGTGTATGGAAATGATCGGCCTAATGGTAGCGGCATTGGACATAGTTCTGTTTGCCCGCCTACATCTCAGACCACTGCAACTTTGCATGCTCAACCAGTGGAATGGGGACTACACAGATTTGTCTCCTCTGTTAAATCTGGATCAAGAGACCAGGGATTCTCTTCTCTGGTGGTTATCTCGGGTCCATCTGTCCAGGGGAATGAGTTTCCGCAGGCCAGAGTGGACTATAGTGACTACAGATGCCAGCCTTCTGGGCTGGGGCGCAGTCTGGAACTCCCTGAAGGCTCAGGGTTCGTGGACTCAGGAGGAAGCCCTCCTTTCGATAAACATTCTGGAACTAAGAGCGATATTCAATGCTCTTCAGGCTTGGCCTCAACTAGCTGTGGCCAGGTTCATCAGATTTCAGTCGGACAATATCACGACTGTAGCCTATATCAACCATCAGGGGGGAACAAGGAGTCCCCTGGCAATGATGGAGGTTTCCAAGATAATTCTATGGGCAGAGGTTCACTCTTGCCATCTCTCAGCTATCCATATCCCAGGAGTAGAGAAGTGGGAGGCGGATTTTCTAAGTCGGCAGACTTTTCATCCGGGGGAGTGGGAGCTCCATCCGGAGGTATTTTCCCAGCTAATTCAACTATGGGGCAAAACAGAACTGGATCTGATGGCGTCTCGTCAGAACGCCAAGCTTCCTTGTTACGGGTCCAGGTCAAGGGATACCCAGGCAGCGCTGATAGATGCTCTAGCAGTGCCCTGGTCCTTCAGCCTGGCTTATGTGTTTCCACCGTTTCCTCTCCTCCCTCGTCTGATTGCCAAGATCAAGCAGGAGAGAGCTTCAGTGATTTTGATAGCGCCTGCGTGGCCACGCAGGACTTGGTATGCGGATCTGGTGGACATGTCATCCTCTCCCACCATGGACCTCTGCCGCTTAGGCAGGACCTTCTACTCCAAGGTCCATTCAAACATCCAAATCTAATTTCTCTGCGTCTGACTGCTTGGAGATTGAACGCTTGATTTTATCAAAACGTGGTTTCTCTGAGTCGGTCATTGATACCTTGATTCAGGCTCGAAAGCCTGTCACCAGGAAAATCTATCATAAGATACTCGTGGAGTAAGGTCAGGATTCCTAGGATACTATCTTTTCTCCAGGAAGGATTGGAAAAGGCATTATCGGCTAGTTCCTTAAAGGGACAGATTTCTGCTCTGTCTATTCTTTTGCACAAGCACCTGGCTGATGTTTCAGACGTTCAGGCATTTTGTCAGGCTTTGGTTAGAATCAGGCCTGTGTTTAAACCTGTTGCTCCGCCATGGAGTTTTAAATTTAGAACCCTTGCATTCCATAGATATCAAGCTTTTATCTTGGAAAGTTCTGTTTTTTGTAGCTATCTCTTCGGCTCAAAGAGTTTCAGAATTATCTGCCCTTGCAGTGATTGCCCTTATCTGATTTTCCATGCAGATAAGGTAGTTTTGCGTACCAAACCTGGGTTTCTTCCTAAGGTAGTATCTAATAGGAATATCAATCGGGAAATTGTTTTTTCCGTCACTGTGTCCTAATCCTTCTTCAAAGAAGGAACGTCTTTTACACAATCTTGACGTGGTTCGTGCTTTAAAATTTTATTTACAAGCTACAAAGGATTTTCGTCAAACATCTGCTTTGTTTGTTGTCTGCTCTGGAAAGAGGAGAGGCCCAAAAGGCTTCGGCAACTTCTCTTTCTTTTTGGCTGAGAAGCATAATCCGTTTAGCTTATGAGACTGCTGGCCAGCAGCCTCCTGAAAGAATTACAGCTCATTCTACTAGAGCGGTAGCTTCCACATGGGCTTTTAAACATGAGGCCTCTGTTGAACAGATTTGTAAGGCGGCGACTTGGTCTTCGCTTCATACTTTTTCTAAATTCTACAAATTTGATACTTTTGCTTCTCGGAGGCTATTTTTGGGAGAAAGGTCTTACAGGCAGTGGTGCCTTCCGTTTAAGTGCCTGCCTTGTCCCTCCCTTCAACCGTGTCCTAAAGCTTTGGTATTGGTATCCCACAAGGAATGTATGAACCCGTGGACTGGATACACCTTACAAGAGAAAACAAAATTTATGCTTACCTGATAAATTTCTTTCTCTTGTGGTGTATCCAGACCATGGCCCGCCCTGTCACTTTAAGGCAGGTGTTTTTATTTTTTAAACTACAGTCACCACTGCACCCTATAGTTTCTCCTTTTTCTTACTTGTCTTCGAATGACTGGAGGTTGGGGTTAGGGGAGGAGCTATATAGACAGCTCTGCTGTGGGTGTCCTCTTGCAACTTCCTGTTGGGAAGGAGAATATCCCACAAGTAATGGATGAACCCGTGGAAAGAAAGAAATTTATCAGGTAAGCATAAATTTTGTTTTTCTCTTGCAAGATGTATCGAGTCCACGGATTCATCCAATACTTGTGGGATACCAATACCAAAGCTTTAGGACACGGATGAAGGGAGGGACAAGACAGGTACCTAAACAGAAGGCACCACTGCTTGTAGAACCTTTCTCCCAAAAATAGCCTCCGAAGAAGCAAAAGTATCAATTTGGAAAAAGTATGAAGCGAAGACCAAGTCGCCGCCTTACAAATCCGTTCAACAGAAGCCTCATTTTTTAAAAGCCCATGTGGAAGCCACTGCTCTAGTAGAGTGAGCAGTAATCCTTTCAGGAGGCTGATGGCCAGCAGTCTCATAAGCCAAACGGATGATGCTTTTCAGCCAAAAAGAAAGAGAGGTAGTCGTAGCCTTTTGACCTCTCCGCTTTCCAGAATAGACAACAAACAAAGAAGATGTTTGACGGAAATCTTTAGTTGCTTGTAAGTAGAACTTTAAAGCACGAACCGCATCAAGATTATGCAACAGACGTTCCTTCTTGGAAGAAGGATTAAGACACAGAGAAGGAACAACAATTTCCTGATTGATATTCCTATTAGAAACAACCTTAGGAAGAAATCCAGGTTGGTACGCAAAACCACCTTATCTGCATGGAAACAAGATAAGGTGAGTCACACTGTAAAGCAGATAACTCAGAAACCCTTTGAGCCGAAGGGATAGCTACTAAAAACAGAGCTTTCCAAGATAGAAGTTTAATATCTATGGAATGCATAGGTTCAAATGGAACCCCCTTGAAGAACTTTAAGAACTAAATTTAAGCTCCATGGCAGAGCAACAGGTTTAAACACAGGCTTGATTCTAACTAAAGCCTGACTAAATGCCTGAACGTCTGGAACATCTGCCAGACGCTTGTGTAAAAGAATAGACAAAGCAGATATCTGTCCTTTTAAGGAGCTAGCTGATAATCCCTTCTCCCCTTCTCCAATCCCTCCTGGAGAAAAGACAATATCCTAGGAATCCTAATCTTACTCCATGAGTAACCCTTGGATTCACACCAATAAAGATATTTTCGCCATATCTTATGATAAATTTTCCTGGTGACAGGCTTTCTAGCCTGAATCAGGGTATCAATGACCGACTCAGAGAAACCACGCTTTGATAAAATCAGGCGTTCAATCTCCAAGCAGTCAGACGCAGAGAAATTAGATTTGGATGCTTGAATGGACCCTGGATTAGAAGGTCCTGCCTCATTGGCATAGTCCACAGCGGAACAGATGGACATGTCCACCAGATCTGCATAACAAGTCCTGCGTGGCCACGCAGGTGCTATCAAAATCACTGAAGCTCTCTCCTGCTTGATTCTGTCAACCAGACGTGGAAGGAGAGGAAAAGGTGGAAACACATAGGCCAGGTTGAAGGACCAGGGCACTGCTAGAGCATCTATCAGTACTGCCTGGGGATCCCTTGACCTGGACCCATAACAAGGAAGCTTGGCATTCTGACGGGACGCCATCAGATCCAATTCTGGTGTGCCCCATAGCTGAGTCAGCTGGGCAAATACTTCCGGATGGAGGTCCCACTCCCCCGGATGAAAGTCTGCCGTCTTAGGAAATCCACCTCCCAGTTTCTATACCCTTGGGATATGGATTGCTGAAAGATGGCAAGAGTGAGTCTCTGCCCATTGGATTATTTTGGTCACCTCCATCATCGCTAGAGAACTCCGTGTTCCTCCTTGATGATTGATATAAGCTACAGTCGTGAAGTTGTCCGACTGAAATCTGATGAATTTGGCCGCAGCCAGTTGAGGCCACGCCTGAAGCGCATTGAATATCGCTCTCAGTTCTAGAATGTTTATCGGGAGGAGAGCTTCCTCCTGAGTCCATAAACCCTGTGCTTTCAGGGAGTTCCAGACTGCACCCCAGCCCAGTAGGCTGGCATCTGTCGTTACTATGAGCCACTCTGGCCTGTGGAAACACATTCCCTGGGACAGGTGGTCCTGTGACAACCACCAGAGAAGAGAATCTCTGGTCTCCTGATCCAGATGTATCTGAGGAGATAAATCTGCATAATCCCCATTCCACTGTTCAAGCATGCATAGTTGCAGTGGTCTGAGGTGTAGGCGGGCAAAAGGAACTATGTCCATTGCCGCTACCATAAGTCCGATTACCTCCATACACTGAGCCACTGATGGCCATGGAATGGAATGAAGAGCTCGGCAGGTGGCTACGAGTTTTGATTTCCTGACCTCCGTCAGAAATATTTTCATTTCTACCGAGTCTATCAGAGTCCCTAGGAAGGAAACTCTTGTGAGAGGGAAGCGAGAACTCCTTTTTATGTTCACCTTCCACCCATGAGATCTCAGAAAAGCCAACACGATGTCCATGTGAGACTTGGCTAGCTGGAAAGTCGACGCTTGAACTAAGATGTCATCTAGATAAGGCGCCACTGCTATGCCCAGCGGTCTTAGAACCGCCAGAAGGGACCCTAGCACCTTTGTGAAAATTCTGGGAGCCGTGGCCAACCTGAAGGGAAGGGCCACAAACTGGTAATGCCTGTCCAGAAAGGCGAACCTGAGGAATTGATGATGATCTCTGTGAATAGGGATGTGCAGGTACGCATCCTTTAAGTCCACGGTGGTCATATATTGACCCTCCTGGATCAGAGGCAGAATAGTCTCCATCTTGAATGATGGAACCCTGAGGAATTTTGTTTAGAATTTTGAGATCCAAGATTGGTCTGAAAGTTCCTTCTTTTTTTGGGAACCACAAACAGGTTTGAGTAAAACCCCTAGCCCTTGTTCCGCTTTTGGAACTGGGTGAATCACTCCCATGGTATGTAGGTCTTCTACACAGCTTAAGAACGCCTCTCTCTTTGTCTGGTTTGCAAGACAATTGAGAAATATGAAATCTCCCCCTGGGGGGGGGGGGGGAGTCTTGAAGTCTAGAAGATAACCCTGGGCAACAATTTCTAAAACCCAGGAATCGTGAAAATCTGTTGCCCAAGCCTGAGCGAAGAGAGAGAGTCTGCCCCCTACTAGATTCGGTCCCGGATCGGGGGCTACCCCTTCATGCTGTCTTAGAGGCAGCAGCAGGCTTCTTGGCCTGTTTACCTTGTTCCAAGCCTGGTTAGGTCTCCAGGACTGACTTGGATTGGGCAAAATTCCCCTCTTGCTTCGCAGCCGGGGAAGAGGATGATGGACCACCCTTGAAATTTCGAAAGGAACGAAAATTATTTTGTTTGGTCCTCATTTTATTTGTTTTATCCTGAGGGAGGGCATGGCTTTCCCTCCAGTGATGTCTGAAATAATCTCTTTCAGTTCAGGCCCGAATAGGGTCTTTCCTTTGAAATGGATGTTCAAAAGTTTAGATTTTTGATGACACATCAGCTGACCAGGACTTAAGCCATAACGCCCTGCGCGCTATAAATGGCAAAACCTGAATTCTTTGCCGCTAATTTAGCAGTTGAAAAGCGGCATCTGTAATGAAAGAATTAGCCAGCTTAAGGGCCTTAATTCTATCCATAATATCCTCTAATGGGGTCTCCATCTGAAGAGCCTCTTCCAGAGACTCAAACCAGAAAGCAGCTGCAGTAGTTACAGGAACAATGCACGCAATAGGTTGGAGAAGAAAACCTTGATGAACAAAAATTTTCTTAGAAGACCCTCTAATTTTTTTATCCATAGGATCTTTGAAAGCACAACTATCTCGATAGGTATAGTTGTACGCTTGGCGAGTAGTAGAAATAGCTCCCTCCACCTTAGGGACCGTCTGCCACGAGTCCCGCATGGTGTCAGATATGGGAAACATTTTCTTAAAAACAGGAGGGGAGCGAACGGTATACCTGGTCTATTCCACTCCCTAGTAACAATGTTCGCAATCCTCTTAAGGACTGGAAAAACATCAGTGTAAACAGGTACCTCTAAGTATTTGTCCATTTTACACAATTTCTCTGGAACCACTATAGGGTCACAATCATCCAGAGTCGCTAATACCTCCCTGAGCAACAAGCGGAGGTGTTCAAGCTTAAATTTAAAGGCCGTCATATCAGAATCTGTCTGAGTGAGCGTCTTCCCTGAATCAGAAATCTCTCCCTCAGGCAGCAAATCCCTTACCCCTACTTCAGAACATTGTGAGGGTATATCGGATACGGCTACTAAAGTGTCAGAAGGCTCAGCATTTGTTCTTAACCCAGAGCTGTCACGCTTCCCTTCTAACCCAGGCAGTTTAGATAAAACCTCTGTGAGGGTTGTATTCATAACTGCGGCCATGTCTTGTAAAGTAAATGAAGTCGACGCACTAGAGGTACTTGGCGTCACTTGTGCGGGGCGTTACTGGTTGTGACACTTGGGGAGAGCTAGATGGCATAACCTCATTTCTTTCTGTCTGAGAATAATCTAGCGCTATAATTTTTAAGTGCTACAATATGCTCTTTAAAATTTATAGACATATCAGTGCAAGTGGAACACATTCTAAGAGGGGGTTCCGCAATGGCTTCTAAACACATTGAACAAGGACTTTCCTTGATGTCAGACATGTTAAACAGGTTTGTAATGAAACAAGCAAGCTTGGAAAACCATTTTATTCAAACTCTGCAAAACAGTGTAAAAAAAGCAGTAAACTTTTTCGAATTTTACAGTAGAATTCATAAAGCTTTAGTCAGATTAACCCCACTATTCAAATAACGATTAAGCCCTTAATGGAAAAAACCGGATTGACAAAACGTCAAAAACCGGGTACAAAAACGTTTCAGCACCTTGCCACAGCTCTGCTGTGGCGCCTACCTGCCCTTAGGATAGATTTGTGTGGGAATAACCTTCTTTAGAGGTCTCAAGTAGAGCAGGACCCTCGGAGTAGCAGCTTGATGTCTTGTCTGTGAAATTAACTGCGCATCTGAGGAGCGAAAATAGGCCCTCTGCCACCTCACTTGATGTCTGTGGGGCCTAAAAGAAACACAACAAGTGTTTCTAAACTAACCATGTGGGTTAATAACCCTTAAATAAGCCCAAATGAACCTCCAAAGTCCCTCAAAACGTTAATCCTTTTAATAAAAAACGTTTTTTCTCATAAGTGTACACCAGTAAAACTTAGCCCTTTTATGCAATCTGGAATTCCATACTAAGGCCTAGATTTGGAGTTTTGTCGGTAAGGACCCGCGTAGCTAACGCCGGCTTTTTTCTGGCCGCACCATAAAAATAACTCTGGTATTGAGAGTCCACATAAAGGCTGCGTTAGGCTCCAAAAAAGGAGCGTAGAGCATTTTTAACGCAGCTTCAACTCTGAATACCAGAGTTGCTTACGCAAGCGGCCAGCCTCAAAAACGTGCTCGTGCACGATTCCCCCATAGAAAACAATGGGGCTGTTTGAGCTGAAAAAAAACCTAACACCTGCAAAAAAGCCGCGTTCAGCTCTTAACGCAGCCCCATTGTTTGCTATGCGGAAACACCTCCTAAGTCTGCACCTAACACCCTAACATGTACCCCGAGTCTAAACACCCCTAACCTTACACTTATTAACCCCTAATCTGCCGTCCCCGCTATCGCTGACACCTGCATTTTATTTTTAACCCCTAATCTGTCGCTCCGTAAACCGCCGCTACTTACATTATCCTTATGTACCCCTAATCTGCTGCCACTAACACCGCCGACCCCTATATTATATTTATTAACCCCTAATCTACCCCCACAACGTCGCCTCCACCTGCCTACACTTATTAACCCCTAATCTGCCGACCGGTACCGGCACCGCTATTATTATAAAGTTATTAACCCCTAATCCGCCTCACTAACCCTATAATAAATAGTATTAACCCCTAATCTGCCCTCCCTAACATCGCCGACACCTAACTTCAAAAATTAACCCCTAATCTGCCGACCGGAGCTCACCGCTATTCTAATAAATGTATTAACCCCTAAAGCTAAGTCTAACACTAACACCCCCCTAAGTTAAATATAATTTTATTCTAACAAAATAAATTAACTCTTATTAAATAAATTATTCCTATTTAAAGCTAAATACTTACCTGTAATATAAATCCTAATATAGCTACAATATAAATTATAATTACATTGTAGCTATTTTAGGATTAATATTTATTTTACAGGCAACTTTGTAATTATTTTAACCAGGTACAATAGCTATTAAATAGTTAAGAACTATTTAATAGTTACCTAGTTAAAATAATTACAAAATTACCTGTAAAATAAATCCTAACCTAAGTTACAATTAAACCTAACACTATACTAATCATTAAATTATTAAATAAAATACCTACAATTACCTACAATTAAACCTACGCTACACTATCAATACATTAATTAATACAATACCTACAAATAACTACAATGACATAAACTAACTAAAGTACAAAAAATAAAAAGAACTAAGTTACAAAAAATAAAAAAATATTTACAAACATAAGAAAAATATTTACAACAATTTTAAACTAATTACACCTACTCTAAGCCCCCTAATAAAATAACAAAGACCCCAAAATAAAAAAATGCCCTACCCTATTCTAAATTACTAAAGTTCAAAGCTCTTTTACCTTACCAGCCCTGAACAGGGCCCTTTGCGGGGCATGCCCCAAGAAGGTTCAGCTCTTTTGCCTGTAAAAAAAAACATACAATACCCCCCCAACATTACAACCCACCACCACATACCCCTAATCTAACCCAAACCCCCCTTAAATAAACCTAACACTAAGCCCCTGAAGATCTTTCCTACCTTGTCTTCACCCTGCCAGGTTCACCGATCGGTTCCAGAAGAGCTCCTCCGATGTCCTGATCCAAGCCCAAGCGGGGGGCTGAAGAGGTCCATGATCCGGCTGAAGTCATCATCCAAGCGGGGAGCTGAAGAGGAACATCCATCCTGGGCCGACGACTGAACGGACGAATGACGGTTCCTTTAAATGACGTCATCCAAGATGGCGTCCCTCGAATTCCGATTGGCTGATAGGATTCTATCAGCCAATTGGAAATTAAGGTAGGAATATTCTGATTGGCTGATGGAATCAGCCAATCAGAATCAAGTTCATTCCGATTGGCTGATCCTATATTAGGATTTATTTTACAGGTAAATATTTAGCTTTAAATAGGAATAATTTATTTAATAAGAGTTAATTAATTTCGTTAGATTAAAATTATATTTAACTTAGGGGGGTGTTAGTGTTAGGGTTAGACTTAGCTTTAGGGGTTAATACATTTATTAGAATAGCAGTGAGCTCCGGCCGGCAGATTAGGGGTTAATAATTGAAGTTAGGTGTCGGCGATGTTAGGGAGGGCAGATTAGGGGTTAATACTATTTATTATAGGGTTAGTGAGGCGGATTAGGGGTTAATAACTTTATTATAGTAGCTGTGCGGCCGGCTCGGCAGATTAGGGGTTAATAAGTGTAGGCAGGTGGAGGCGACATTGAGGGGGGCAGATTAGGGGTTAATATATATAATATAGGGGTCGGCGGTGTTAGGGGCAGCAGATTAGGGGTACATAAGTATAACGTAGGTGGCGGCGCTTTGCGGTCGGCAGATTAGGGGTTAATTATTGTAGGTAGCTGGCTGCGACGTTGTGGGGGGGCAGGTTAGGGGTTAATAAATATAATATAGGGGTCGGCGGTGTTAGGGGCAGCAGATTAGGGGTACATAAGTATAACGTAGATGGCGTCGGTCGGCAGATTAGGGGTTTAAAAAAAAATAATCGAGTGGCGGCGATGTGGGGGGACCTCGGTTTAGGGGGTTACATAGGTAGTTTTATGGGTGTTAGTGTACTTTAGAGTACAGTAGTTAAGAGCTTTATGAACCGGCGTTAGCCCAGAAAGCTCTTAACTACTGACTTTTTTCCTGCGGCTGGAGTTTTGTCGTTAGATGTCTAACGCTCACTTCAGACACAACTCTAAATACCGGAGGTTAGAAAATCCCATTGAAAAGATAGGATACGCAATTGACGTAAGGGGATCTGCGGTATGGAAAAGTCGCGGCTGAAAAGTGAGCGTTAGACCCTATTTTGAGTGACTCCCAAATACCGGAGATAGCCTAAAACCAGCGTTAGGAGCCTCTAACGCTGGTTTTCACGGCTAACGCCAAACTCCAAATCTAGGCCTAAGTCTCTGGAAAACAGCTTACCCTTCCCTCATAGGGACACTGTCAGCCTTTTCTAGAATTATCACAGTCTGTCTAGAAAAAAATGACTGAACATACCTCAGTGCAGCTTAGCATGCAAACCGTTCCCCCAACTGAAGTTTTCCTGTACTCCTCAGCCTCTGTGGGAACAGCAGTGGATCTTAGTTACAAAGTGCTAAGATCATCATCCTCCTTGCAGAAATCTTCATCCCTTTTCTGCTAGAGAGTGAATAGTACACACCGGTACCATTTAAAATAACAAACTTTTTCTTGAGAAAATAAAACTAACATTTTTGTCACCACACTCACTTTACCCTTCCTATTGCTTAGAGCCGGCAAAGAGAATGACTGGGGGATGGAGCTAAGGGAGGAGCTATATAGACAGCTCTGCTGTGGGTGCTCTCTTTGCCACTTCCTGTTGGGAAGGAGAATATCCCACAAGTATTGGATGAATCCGTGGACTCGATACATCTTGCAAGAGAAATGTAATTTTAAGACACTTTTTAAATTCACTTCTTTTTTCAAATGTGCTTCGTTCTCTCTAGTATCCCCTTGTTAAAAAATTAATACGCACATATGATACACTAGTGGGAGCTGCTGCTAATTGGTGCCTGCACACATTTGTCTCTTGTGATTGGCTAATTGGATATTTTCAGCTTCCTGTCAGTAGTGCAATGCTGTCCCTTCAGCAATGGATAACAAGATAATGAAGAAATTTGATAATATAATTAAATTGGAAAGTTGTTTAAAATGTTATACTCTATCTGAATCATAAAAGAAAATTTAGGGGTTTACTATCCCTTTAAATTAGTTTGTGATGTGGGGGACTTTCAGTTTAGGGGTTAATAGTTTAATTTAGTATATTTCGTTGTGGGGGGCTTGCGGTTTAGGGGTTAATAGGCTTATTATAGTGGTGGCGGTTTAGGGGTTAATAACTTTAGTATAGTGGCGACGATGTCGGGGCGGAGCAGGCAGATTAGGGGTTGATAAGTTTTAATATAGTGTTTTGCGATGCCGGGGGAGAGCCTCGGTTTAGGGGTTAATAGGTAGATTATGGGTGTTAGTGTACTTTGTAACACTTTAGTTATGAGTTTTATGTAACAGTTTTGTACCGTAAAACTCATAACTACTGCTTTTAGATTGCGAAACGGATCTTGTTGGTATAGGCTGGAACACATGCTTTTTAGCCTCACCGCAAAACTCGCAATGACTGCGCTATGGAAGTCCCATTAAACGTAATTTTTACGTGTGCGGGACTGACGTTGCGTTACAGGCTAAAAGGCTTGCGGTACAGCTATACCGACAAGGCTTGTAATGGCTGCAGTGCTGTTTTAACGCTGAAATTACCATTTTTTCAGCCTTAAAACACGAACGCAAAACTTGTAATCTAGGTGTCTGTGAGGAGTGGCTTCCTCTCATACCGGGTGAGCTGTCCTGCCGGACAGCTATATGTGCAGGTAAGTGCCTTTTTGTCTTCTGGGGATAGGAGGCTGGCACTTAAGGGGTTAAATCTACTCCAATTTCTCAAAACTGCAGCTATTGTGGGACTACAATACTAGGTTTAGGATGTTCTTTGGGCAGTGAGCAGGCACGTAAATATGCATGTGGCAGTAGAGACTAAGTTAATATCCTTTATGTGTTAGGAGTTAACTTTTTCAGGAGTTAATGTTTGGTCTTTGTAATAATAAAAAACAACAGATGCTTTTTTCAAGTGTTTGGGCACTGATCGCATAATTGTGATGTTCTCAGCCGGCTCTGACAGATTTCTCAATCAGAAATAGTGGCTTAGTTTCTTTTTTATCATTGCTGTCGGCTGGTTAATAGTGGCGCAGCTTTAATTAGTCGATCACATGACACTCTTTACGTTGCAGAGACAGTAGCCGTTGCGAGTGAGAGCAAGTTGTTTATCGCAGCTGTCCAGTTTTTAGCAACTACCAATTGTTTCAAGTGGGCAGGTAGGCACTTCAGTCACTGACTGAGGTGTAGGGGTCTTAAAAAGATTGTTTTTCATCTTTGAATTGCTGCCTAATTTTTTTCTCTACTTGGGATAAAAAAAAATGCCATATAGAGGGAAGCTGATATTGATGTGAAAACTTTATATATACGTTGGGGCGCATTTTGTCTTAAAGAACAGGATTAAGGGATAATGCCTTGTTAAACATTTAAAGGGGAAGTAACATATAAGTATAATTGCTAGATATTTTTTCTCTGCATTATGGATCCCGATCCTGCTACTATGGACTGTATTCCACTGATTTAGGTCTTTTCTGAAAGGGACATATGTGCATACCTTCCATAGAAACTCTGTTCCCTAAGGAATAAATGCTTCTGGCATCGTGAGGATCAGATTGTTTTTATAAGCATATCTATCCTTTATGTTGGAATAGATCTTTAGCAAGAATAAAGATATATGTTGAGCCTGATTGTCTCTCAGATTTATTTTATTTTAGAGAGTATTTACATATGCCAATTCTGTGCTGCCAGTCTTTCACTTAACTAATGAAAGCACAGTTAGCTTGTGTCTTCTGAACCTCATGTCTCTTAGGATGATGCTGTTTAGGCATATGCCACAGCTTTCTCCTTAAACATCACAAGCCATTATGGTGTCACATGCAGTGCCCTGCGGTTACCTTTCAATCTCCTAGAGGAGTGTATTTGCCTGTAGATTTTGCCGCTCAGGTATTCTCTCAAATCTGCAACCTTTATCTGCCTTTCTTTTTCTTCAGGGAAAAGCGCAAGAGGACATTTTAAATATTCAGATAGTAAGTGTTTCTCCTCCATTTCTGCTAAATATGTTGCTATCCCCTCATAAGTCTGATGCGGTGCAGTTGCTAGTAGCTTCTGAGGGTGATATATCAGATTCGGACAGTGTAATTCTCTAATGCTGAAGAGTATCCTTCAGATTTAAGCTTGAACACCTTTCGGGTATTGGTAAGGTCGTTTTGGCTAATTTGGGGCGACTCTGTTACGTATGTCGTCAACCCTAAGAATCTAAGTAAACTTTATAAAATACTAGAAATAAAAAAAAATAACCTCCTCGTCGTCGACACATATCTATATAGCCATTTTAGAGAAATCCATAAAAATAATCTAAAGGACTTCCAGTATTTGGGTATCAAAAAAGTTAGCCCGTAACTGGCGAGGAGGTAGTCTAGAAGTTAAATTACTGAAAGTAGAAGCAGAACCTTATCTACAAAAATGGATACCCTCCAAACATCGGGATTGAACCTCAGAGAATGATAGCTCCCCTTTTTATAAACATTATATTCCATCAAGTATATACATTTAACAATGTTTAACTTTAAGATTTTAAAACAATATCTTTGGGCTTATGAAGCAATTATTAATCTTCCATCTATGGGGATATGTATGTCTTTTGAAATATACACTTCTTGGATATATGTCCTTAAATATGGGGACATATGCCTTTAAATATAACACTCATTTCTTACTAATAAACTATTAGTGAACTTTCATTAAAGAAGTCACAAATACTATTAACATACTTTGATCCTTTTTTGTGATCCCTATTTTATCCTTTAACCCCTTTTTTTCCAACTCAAAAATCGAAAATCTATCTGACCACTTGTTTAAGTCACTTCATTTGTTTTTTAAATTTTTACATACATTTTGAAACAGAATTTTTTATTTATATATTTTTATAGATATCTATATTTATTGCTATATTTAATCGTTGTCTGTTTAACAAGTTAGTTAGTTTAAAATTTGGATTTTTAGTTTTATATTTAAATAAATATTCAAATTGAAAGTACGAATGCCCTACTGATCCTTTCTTAAAATGAAGTGCTACCCAGTATCCCAAAATTGAGAACATTTAAGCATCGTTCAGAAACCTTTGCAAGAACGATCACACCACTACTAGTGGGAATTGCCTTTGATCCTGACTCTGGAATCTACAAAGCGCAACTTTTTTCCAGCAAAAGTTGCCACAAGTCGCTACTATTTGTTTCCACTTTTTAGTGCCGTAGTCAGGACGCCTAAAAGGTGTACAGATCACAGTGAGTACATCTGCAGGAGAGGTATAATACAGAGTGCCACACGCTTCAAAAGAAGTACACTACCAACCACTGTGACCACACAGACTTAAGAGATATTTGAGCCACGACCACCGCAGCAATCTGAAAGATCAACAAATCGCTGCAATTTCATCTATTTGTGCTATATACTTACTTGGAAAGTACACAGACCGCAAAGATTTCCGGCATATGGAAGCAGCACACATTAAAAAAAAAAAAGCCTTCTCATCTCTTTGTTCTAGTTAGTTCTCAATCGAAGGTATATATTTAAAAAACCTGTTTTATTGAAAAAAGGATTACACCATGCTTTCTAAAGGAATTATTTCATCTATAAGGTACCTTATATGTAAATCAACACTAACATAGACTGTTTAATTATACAGTCCCAATACGTAATTTGGACATTGAGACTTTCTTACATATATCCTTGAGACGATAGTCTTTTAGGTTTGCACTTTATAGCTACCTATTCCTAAAAAGTAGGCATTTCTAACTACATTGTTTATGTATTATCTATGAAGGGAGACGTCCCTTATGTATATCTTTAAATTTTGTATGTATTATTTTTAGTAAAGGTTAATTGTTTTATTACAGTTGAACATCGTTTATTATTCATTTATTGCTAGTACGTATATATGAACTTTTCAGACCATGTCCTTAAAGATTTTATAAATATTTTAAATAATCAACATTATTTATGATTTGATTAGTCTGACCTGTGCTTTTTAGCGCTGTCCTTCAATAACATTTTGTTCAATTCCCTGACGACACCATGGTTCAGGCGTCATCATTTTTTTCAACAAGCATAATTTCATACAGAGATCTTGTTGCTCGCGCAGGATCTGGATACTGACCTAGTGGTTGTTCCTGAGGAGGGACTTTCTAATTCAGGGCCCTCTTTCTTTTGTTTCTCTGAAGTTTTCTGCGTGGAGATTGAAACGCTTAGTTCTGTCTAAGCGTGGTTTTTCTGAGTCGGTCTTTGTGACCATGATTCAGGCTCGTAAGCCTGTTACTAGAGAGATTTGCCATAAGTTACAGCGTATATCTCTTTATTGGTGTGATTCCAAGGGCTACTTTTGGAGTAGGGTCAGGATACCTAGGATTTTGTCTTTCTCCAGTAAGGTCTGGAGAAGGGTTTATTAGTTCAGTACCCTAAAGGCTCAGATTTCTGCATTTCTTTTTGCTACATTAGTGTCTGGCGGATGTGCCAGATGTGCAATATTTTTGTCAGGCCTTGATCAGAATCAGGCCTGTGTTGTCTGTTGCTCTTCCTTGGAGCTTTAACTTTGTTCTTAACGTTTTAAAGCAGGCTCTGTTTTGAGCCATTGCATTCCATATATATTACTTTGTTATCTTGGAAGGTTTTGTTTCTTATTGCTATCTTTTCTGCTCGGAGGAGTTTGGAATTCTCAGCCTTGCAGTGTGATTCACTTTATCTTTCTTTCTTGTCATTGTCGATAGGCGGTTCTTTGTTCTAGTTAGTTTTCTTCCTATAGTGGTTCTGGACATATATGTTAATCAGAAAATTGTGATTCCTTCTCTGTCCTCATCCTTCTCATAAAGAATGTTGTTGCTCAACTTGGATGTTGTGTGTGCTTAAAGTTGTAATTACAGGCGACTAAGGAATTTCGCCAGTCTTCTGCCCTGTTTGTTTGTTTCTATGGGAAACGCAAAGGTCAGAAAGCTTCTGCTTTTTCTTTTTCTCTCTGGTTGAGAAGTTTAATTCGGTTGGCTTACGAGACTGCTGGACAGCAGCCTTCTGAGAGTGTGACGGATACCCCGGCTACCCCGACTGGGTAGCTCTGCCAAACGGGTCCTGCTTCCTCCCTGCCGACTGCAGCCATGTAGCTGGCAAGTGACCATAGCCTGTAGCCACCCCTGATGCCTGACAGCACCAGTACTCAGGGTCCCACCCTGTGACAGACTCCGGCTACCCAGACTAGGTAGCTCTGCCAGATGGTCCTTCCTCTGCCTGGAACAGGCTGCTATGTAGCCCAGGAAAGTGATTTTAGCAGGAGCCCACCCAAATAACTAGACATACTAGCATTCAGGTGAAACAGGAACTCTCTTTATTGTAAAACTTTATTGTAAAACATACACTCCTTTTATACACACAGCTCATCTTGATAAGACCCTGGACAATCCCACAATTTTCCCGTCCAGACCGACCGGCACCTCCATAGCAGCCACAGTCCCACAGAAACCCAGTACCTAGGGGTGGCGGTTTCGGGGTGATTCTGATTTAAAGCTCTCGGTCCACAGATGCCACAGTCCAAAAATCAGTGTGATTCGTTACTGGGGACCAGAGTTACAGTCCGTTGAAATTATGGGGTTAGGGGTGTCCAAAACCCTCGCTTGTTCCCAAAGGAGCTCCCCTCCAATAATTCCCCCAGCTCTTGTCCTCCCTAGGGGCTACCAGTCCCCAAAAGAGCGGAGCTCTGGGGCAAAGGGCTGCTGGAGCGACCAGGGGTAAAGTTAGCGGGTGTCCTCTGGCCAGCCAGGAGTTCCAGGAGCTCGCCCAGCCTGAGAGGGGTTAGGCGGGTGTTCTTTGTGAGGCGGCCAACCGGGAGTTCCAGGAGCCAGGCCAGCCTAGGAGGATTTTCCCGGTCATAGACCAGCTCTTCTCTTAAAGGGACACTCAGGTTAATTTAAATTTTCATGATTCAGATACAGCATGTAATTTTAAACAACTTTCCAATTTACTTCCATTAAAATAAATGTGCACAGTCTTTTTTATATTTACAATTTTTGAGTCACCAGATCCTACTGAGTATGTGCAAGAATTCACAGACTATACGTATATGCATTTGTGATTGTCTGATTGCTATCACATGGTACAAGGGAAGTGGAAATATACATAACTTTGAAATCTGTTATAAAAAAAATCTACTACTCATTTGAAGTTCAGACTAAGTGCTATTGCATTGTCTTGTTATCTTGCATTTGTTGATTATGCAAATCTAATTTGTTGACTGGTCCTTTAAGTTTAGAACACAAAAAACAAGCCAACAAAAAGCTTCCAGAGATTGTGGTTGCTCTGAGGAGCCCAAAACCACTGAGAAACAACAGGGGTGAGGTTGTAGGGGGGTAGGGGTTTAGCCCTTCCAGTTGGGCAGACCCCGCTAGATCCACATGGGTCTAGTTGGGGCTGTCCGACTGTGGCCCTCCACTTCTCGGATGATGGAGAAGGTTATTCCATGTCCCCTGTGCTTAAAGGCACCCTGGGGGGTTTCTGCTGTCATTTATCCCTGGGTGCAGGGATAGCCTATAGTCTGCAGTGTTCACAAAATCCCCTTGGTAGGGAACAATCCGAATGCAGTAATAATAAAGCCTTACCTCCACAGTTGAACCCAAATCCTGTGCTCACTGTTGGCCATGTAAAATTCAAACTGCAAAAAGATTTGCACACGTCCACGGCATCTAAGTCTTCAAGGCAATTGCATACACAGAACCCCAGAGTGGTGAGTCATTTTTTGGATTTTATTATAGACCTCATACTAAGGGATTTTTCCATAGGTCTGTGTCTCAAGCTTTCATCAGATATATTAGCTTGATGGTTGGCTTAGCTGCCTAACAAGATACATATACTGTTCTTGTAAGATTTACCATAAGGTATGGTATAAATTCCTTTTTTATGCGAATCTATAGGTTTCTCTTGGAGTCAGGTGAGGAACCCTGCAATTTTTCCTTTCTTCAAGATGGTCTGGAAAAAGGGTTTGTCAGTCAGTTTCTCTAAAGGGTCAGATTTCTGCTAGTTTTATTCTTTATCTCTAATGTTTGGCAGATCTGACAAAGGTTATATCCTTTGTCCAGGTCTTGGTCAAACTCAGACCTGTGTTTAAACCTGTTGCTCCTTCATGGAGTCTTATTATTGTTCTTAAGTGTTTGCAGCAGGGTCCATTTGAGTCAATGCATTCTGTTGCTATTACATTATTTTAATGGAAGATTTTGTTTCTTCTTGCTATTTCTTCTGCTTGCAGAGTTTCCAATCACGATCTTTCAGCTCTGCAGTGTGATTCCTTTTACCTAATTTTTCATGCGGATAAGGCGGTCCTTCTTCCTAAGCTGGGATTTCTTCCTAAGGTAGTCTCAGATTGCAATATCAATCAGGAAATTGTTGTTCCTTCCTTTTGCCCTGAACCTTCTTCTCAGAAGGAACGCAGATTACATAACCTGGATGTTGTGCGTGCTCTAAATTTTTACCTTCAAGCCATTAAAGATTTTCGGCAATATTCTGCCCGGTTCGTTAATTTCTCTGGTCAGCGTAAGGGTTTGAAGGCCTCTTCTATTCTACTATTTTGATACTTTTGCCTCTGCTGAGGCATCTTTGGGAGAAAAGTTTGTCAAGTGGTGGTGCCTTCGGTTTAGGTCCGCCTGTTTTTGTTCTCCTTCCCTTTCATTGTGTCCTCTTGCTTGGGTATTGGCTCCCACTAGTAATTGGAAAGAAATTGTGGACTCTCCATGCCATAGGAAAGAAAAAACAAAATTAATGCTTACCTGATAAATTTCTTTCTTTCTGGGCATGGAGAGTCCACGACCCACCCTTATTTACATTTACTTTGGCGGTTTTTGTGTACAAACCTCAGACACCTCTATACCCTTGTGTTTTCTTCTTTTTCCATTTTCCTTTGGCCGAATGACTGGGTATTATGGGTAAGGGAAGTGACACTTAACAGCTCTGCTGGGGTGCTCTTTGCCACCTCCTGCTGGCCAGGAGTTGAATTCCCACTAGTAATTGGAATGAAATTGTGGACTCTCCATGCCCGGAAAGAAATTTATCAGGTAAGCATAAATTTTGTTATCTATATTTTAAAACAATAACAATTCTGGTATTGACTGTCCCTTTAAGTCCCTAAAGCCTCAGAGAAAAAGCAGGTACAAAAAATTTAGATATTGTGTTTTAAACCCCTGAAGTGTTTCCAGTACCTTCATTGGTGACAGACGTTATGACCAAGTAGTGGGAAAAGCCTGGTGTCCCTTTTTCTTCTCCAAACTTTAAGAAAATGTTTCCTGCACCGGATAACCATTTTGATATGTGGAATACTGTTCCTAAGATAGACGGTGTCATTTCCACCCTGGCTAAACACACTACTATTCCTCTGAAGGGTAGCACATCTTTTAATGACCCTATGGAAAGGAAGCTAGAGGGATATCTGAGAGAGGTCTTTCTCCATGGAGGTTTGCTTTTCCAACCTGCCATAGGTTTTGCTGTAGTAGCGGGGGCTGCCACCTTTTGCTGCAAAGCTTTATCTGAACTGATTTTGGTAGAATTCACTTTGGAGGATATCCAAGACCGCATTCAGGCCCTAAAAACAGCCAATTCCTTAATTTGTGATGCCATTATTCAAATTATCTGTCTCAATGCCAAGAACTCTGGATTCACTGTACTAGCTAGGAGGGATCTCTGGTTAAAGTCTTGATCAGCGGACATAGTTTCCAAGTCTAGATTGCTATCCTTGGCCTTTAAGGCAAAGTCCTTATTTGAGCCCAGCCTGGATTCCATTATTTCTACTGTCACTGGTTGTAAGGGTGCCTTTCTACCTCAGAATAAGAAATCTAGAACTAAGGGATGTCCTACGGGACATTATCGCTCCTTTCGTCAGTACAAGACACAGAGGAGTGCTTCAACAACCAAGTCTGAAACGCCCAGGAGTACCTGGAAGCGAAACCCTGTGTGGAACAAGAACAAATAGCACAAGAAATCAACCCCAGATAAGTCAGCATGAAGGGTTGGCCCCAACCTGGTTTCAGATCAAGTAGAGGGCAGATTATCTTTGTTTCAGAAAGTTTGCATTCAGTCCGTCCAGAACCCTTGGGTTCTGGACATCATATCTCAGGGATACAAAATAGGCTTCCTATCTGGCCCTCCAAGGGGCAGGTTCATCCTTTCAAGGATCTCGGGGAAGTCGGAAAAAAGAACAGCCTTCCTACACTGTGTGGACGATCTGATATCTTTGGGAGTCCCTGTGCCTCATGTAGAGAAGGGCTCTATTCATCATTCCCAAAAAGGAGGGAACCTTTCATCCCATCTTATACTTGAAGTGTCTCAACAAATTCTTAAGGGTACCTTCCTTCACAATGGAGACCATCAGTTCCATTCTTCCTCTCGTGCAGGAGGGTCAATTCATTACCACCATAGATCAGAAGGATATTAACCTTTACTTTTCAATTCACTGAGATCATTACCAGTACCTACGTTTTGCTTTCCTGGACAAGCATTACCAGTTTATAGCTCTTCCATTTGGTTTAGCTACGACTCCCAGGATCGTTACAAAAGTTCTAGGGGCCCTCCTTGCTGTTGTCAGACTACAGGGGATTGTGGTGGTGCCATACTTGGACAACATCTTAGTTCGGGTGCCATCTTTACATTTAGAGACATCTCACACAGAGAAGTTATCTTCGGACGCATGAGTGTAAATTAAATCTGGAAAACAGTTCTCTCACCCCCTAACACGAGTGAACTTTCTGTGGATCATCATAGATTCTATCAGCATGTGTATCTATCTCACAGGTCAACGCAAGGAGACGCTTCAAGCTGCCTGTCCTCTACTTCAATCCACTCCTTTGCATTTGTTGTCTCAGGAAATATCTCTGTATCCAGAGATGAGGGAGTCTCTTTCCTGGTGGCTGTCTCAGAATCCCGTTCTTCAGGGCATGTGCTTTCTGCGCCTATACTGAGAGATCTTAACAGATGCGAGTCTGACTGAGAGCTACTGAAATCCTATTGGCTGATTTGAACAGCCAATAGGATTTTAGAAGCTCTCATCCTATTGGCTGATTTGAATTTGAAGAATCAAATAAGCCAATAAGAATGCAAGGGATGCCATTTTGAAACTGCTACCTTGCATTCAACTTCACCCCCGAGATAAAGATAGAAGACACCCCCAGGATGGATGAAGACCTCGCTGCATGGATGTCCGGACTTCAGAAACCGTGAGTAGATCTTCTGGGGTTAGTGGGGTTTTTTTAGATTAGGGTTTGGGATTTGAAAAATAGCTAAATGCACTTTTAAGGGCAATGCCCATACAAATGCCCCTTTAGGGGCAATGGGTAGCTTAGTTTTTTTTTAGAGTTAGGTTTTTTTATTTTGGGGGGTTGGTTGGGTGGTGGGTTTTACTGTTGGGGGGACTTAGTATTTTTTTTACAGGTAAAAGAGCTGATTTCCTTAGGGCAATGCCCTACAAAAGGCCCTTTTAAGAGCTATTGATAGTTTATTGTAGGCTAGGGAGTGTTTTTATTTTGGGGGGGCTTTTTTATTTTTATAGGGCTATTAGACTAGGTGTAATTGCTTTTATTTTTGATAATTTTGTGTGTTTATTTGTAATCTTAGTGTTTTTTCATTTTTTTGTGATTTTAGTGTTTATTATTTTTTGTAAACTTACGGCTAGATTTAGAGTTCTGCGGCCAAAGGGGTGCGTTAGCTACGCGTGCTTTTTCCCCCCGCACCTTTTAAATACCGCTGGTATTTAGAGTTCACAGAATGGCTGCGTTAGGCTCCAAAAAAGGGAGCCTAGAGCATATTTACCGCCACTGCAACTCTAAATACCAGCGTTGCTTACGGACGCGGCCAGCTTCAAAAACGTACTCGTGCACGATTCCCCCATAGAAAACAATGGGGCCATTTGAGCTGAAAAAAAACCTAACACCTGCAAAAAAGCAGAGTTCAGCTCCTAACGCAGCCCCATTGTTTTCTATGGGGAAACACTTCCTACGTCTGCACCTAACACTATAACATGTACCCCAAGTCTAAACACCCCTAACCTTACACTTATTAACCCCTAATCTGCCGCCCCCGCTATCGCTGACACCTGCATTTTTTTTTAACCCCTAATCTGCCGCTCGGTACACCGCCGCAACCTACATTATACCTATGTAACCCTCATCTGCTGCCCCTAACACCGCCGACCCCTATATTATATTTATTAACCCCTAATCTGCCCCCCACAACGTCGCCGCCAGCTACCTACAATAATTAACCCCTAATCTGCCGACCGGAGCTCACCGCTATTCTAATAAATTTTTTAACCCCTAAAGCTAAGTCTAACACTAACACCCCCCTAAGTTAAATATAATTTAAATCTAACGAAATAAATTAACTCTTATTATATAAATTATTCCTATTTAAAGCTAAACTTACCGGTAAAATAAACCCTAATATAGCTACAATATAAATAATAATTATATTGTAGCTATTTTAGGATTAATATTTATTTTACAGGCAACTTTGTATTTATTTTAATCAGGTACAATAGCTATTAAATAGTTAATAACTATTTAATAGCTAAAATAGTTAAAATAATTACAAAATTACCTGTAAAATAAATCCTAACCTAAGTTACAATTAAACCTAACACTACACTATCAATAAATTAATTAAATAAAATACCTACAAATAACTACAATTAAATAAACTAACTAAAGTACAAAAAATAAAAAAGGACTAAGTTACAAAAAATAAAAATTTACAAACATTAGAAAAATATTACAACAATTTTAAACTAATTACACCTACTCAAAGCCCCCTAATAAAATAACAAAGACCCCCAAAATAAAAAAATGCCCTACCCTATTCTAAATTAAAAAAGTTCAAAGCTCTTTTACCTTACCAGCCCTGAAAAGGGCCATTTGCGGGGCATGCCCCAAATAATTCAGCTCTTTTGCCTGTAAAAAAAAACATACAATACCCCCCCAACATTACAACCCACCACCCACATACCCCTAATCTAACCCAAAACACCCTTAAATAAACCTAACACTAAGCCCCTGAAGATCTTCCTACCTTATCTTCACCATGCCAGGTTCACCGATCCGTCCTCGGAAGTCTTGATCCAAGCCTCCGAAGTGTTGATCCAAGCCCAAGCGGGGGCTGAAGAGTGACGTCCATCCTCCGGCTGAAGTCTTGATCCAAGCGGGCAGAAGAGGACATCCGGACCGGCAAACATCTTCTTCCAAGCCGCATCTTCTATGTTCTTCAATCCGATGACGACCGGCTAATCTTCAAGACCTCCTGCGCGGATCCATCCATCTTCACCGACGACTTCCCTACGAATGACGGTTCCTTTCAGGCACGTCATCCACGATGGCATTCCTCGAATTCCGATTGGCTGATAGGATTCTATCAGCCAATCGGAATTAAGGTAGGAAAATTCTGATTGGCTGATGGAATCAGCCAATCAGATTCAAGTTCAATCCGATTGGCTGATCCAATCAGCCAATCAGATTGAGATCGCATTCTATTGGCTGTTCCGATCAGCCAATAGAATGCGATCTCAATCTGATTGATAGAAGATGCGGCTTGGAAGAAGATGTTTGCCGGTCAGGATGTCCTCTTCTGCCCGCTTGGATCAAGACTTCAGCCGGAGGATGGACGTCACTCTTCAGCCCCCGCTTGGGCTTGGATCAACACTTCGGAGGCTTGGATCAAGACTTTCGAGGACGGATCGGTGAGCCTGGCATGGTGAAGATAAGGTAGGAAGATCTTCAGGGGCTTAGTGTTAGGTTTATTTAAGGGGGGTTTGGGTTAGATTTGGGGTATGTGGGTGATGGGTTGTAATGTTGGGGGGGAGTATTGTATGTTTTTTTTTACAGGCAAAAAAGCTGAATTATTTGGGGCATGCCCCGCAAATGGCCCTTTTCAGGGCTGGTAAGGTAAAAGAGCTTTGAACTTTTTCTAATTCTAGAATAGGCCTAGGGCATTTTTTTATTTTGGGGGTCTTTGTTATTTTATTAGGGGGCTAGAGTAAGTGTAATTAGTTTAAAATTGTTGTAATATTTTTCTAATGTTTGTAAATATTTTTTTATTTTTTGTAACTTAGTTCTTTTTTTATTTTTTGTACTTTAGTTAGTTTATTTAATTGTAGTTATTTGTAGCTATTTTATTTAATTAATTTATCTGATAGTGTAGTATTAGGTTTAATTGTAGGTAATTTGTAGGTAGTTTATTTAATTAATTATTGATAGTGTAGTGTTAGGTCTTAAGTTAGGATTTATTTTACAGGTTAATTTTGTAATTATTTTAACTATTTTAGCTCTATTAAATAGTTATTAAACTATTTAATAGCTATTGTACCTGATTAAAATAAATACAAAGTTGCCTGTAAAATAAATATTAATCCTAAAATAGCTACAATATAATTATTATTTATATTGTAGCTATATTAGGGTTTATTTTACAGGTAAGTATTTAGCTTTAAATAGGAATAATTTATTTAATAAGAGTTAATTTATTTCGTTAGATAAAAATTATATTTAACTTAGGGGGGTGTTAGTGTTAGGGTTAGACTTAGCTTTAGGGGTTAAAAAATTTATTAGAATAGCGGTGAGCTCCGGTCGGCAGATTAGGGGTTAATGTTTGAAGTTAGGTGTCGGCAATGTTAGGGAGGGCAGATTAGGGGTTAATACTATTTATTATAGGGTTATTGAGGCGGGAGTGAGGTGTATTAGGGGTTAATACATTTATTATAGTAGCGGTGCGGTCGGCAGATTAGGGGTTAATAAGTGTAGGTAGGTGGCGGCGACGTTGGGGGCGGCAGATTAGGGGTTAATAAATATAATATAGGGGTCGGCAGATTAGGGCGGCAGATTAGGGGTACATAGGTAGTTTATGAGTGTTAGTGTACTTTAGAGCACAGTAGTTAAGAGCTTTAATAAACCGGCGGTTAGCCAGAAAGCTCTTAACTACTGACTTTTTTCTGCGGCTGGAGTTTTGTCGTTAGCTGATTTCTAACGCTCACTTCAGCCACAACTCTAAATACCAGCGTTAGTAAGATCCCATTGAAAAGATAGGATACGCAATTGACGTAAGGGGATTCTGCGGTATGGAAAAGTCGCGGCTGCAAAGTGAGCGTTAGACCCTTTCCTGACTGACTCCAAATACCAGTGGGCGGTTTAAACCAGCGTTAGGAGCCTCTAACGCTGGTTTTCACGGCTACCGCCCCAACTCTAAATCTAGGCCTTAGATGTTGTAAAAAATTTTTCGTAGTGTTAGGCTTTTTTAAATGTTGTAATTAGTTATTTTAATTGGTAATATTTTTTTTGTTATTAAATTAGTTATGTTAGGTTAATTTATAGTATAATGTTAGGTTTGTATTTTTTATTTCACGCAGGTTAGTTTTTATTTATTTAAATAGTTATATTGTAATTTTAATTTAGTTAGGGGGGTTGTTTAGGTTTAGGGATTAATATTTTAATTTAGTGTTTTGCGATGTGGGGGGTTGGCGGTTTTAGGGTTAATAGGTTTATTTTGTGGTGGAGATGTGGGAGGCGGAGGTTTTAAGGGGTTAAGTAACTTTGTAGTGGCGGCAATGTCGGGGAGATACGGAATAGGGGTTAATAAAATTTTAATAGTAGCGGCGGATGTCGGGAGCAGCAGATTAGGGGTTAATAACTTTATTTAGGTGTCGGGGGGGCAGCAGATTAGGGATGTTTATACTTGGGGTTTATGTTAGAGTGTTATGTTTAAACGTAACTTTTTTCCCCCATAGACATCAATGCCACCGACACTGCTGGACTCCTCCCAAGCTCTCTGACATGACCTTTCAATCCTGTCTATAGAAACTGTTCAGTCTGTATGTACACAGTTAGAATAGCCTCCCAGCCCCTTCTAAACAAAAGTTTCCTTTATTTGTTTTTACCCTGTGTCTGCCATAGGGTGCTGCGGTGAGACATGCTGCAACCCTTGTTGGTAGACACAGAGTTAACTGTAACTGCATGCTAATAGATATAGGAATGCTGTCTAACGAAGCAGGAGGTTAGTGGGCTCCTCTGTGACTTCTAATTTATGTGAGCTGCTGGGAGTTATTTACAGCTCTCAGACCAGAACTTTGCCGTCTCTTAACCATTAAAATAAATGTAAATTTTTTTATTAATGGCCTCCTACATTAGGTTACTGTTACTTGTTTGTAAGTGTGTGCCTATACAGTGGTAACTTTTTTCTATTGTGATTCTATGTAATAATTATGACCATTGTGGCACTCCTCGCGCTTCTCGTATGGATGTAAGTGCATGGGAATATACTTGGATTTGATCCAATTAATGGGATTGGTTCTAAACCTTTGTTGTTATTGTTGGTTGTTCACCTAAAGTGATGTAATGATTGTAATGCCTGTAAACTCTTAAAGAAGAGTAATAGAATTGTACAGTAGTTTTAATGTTGTGATGGTAAGAAAAGTTCCCCTATTAATCAATTTATTACTTGTAATAGTAATGTTATTGTGTTCATGTAAAATTTACTTTATATTGGACATACCTTTCGATTGTTAAAGACACGTTTAAATAAACATATTTTTAATATTGGTAAAGGTTTTTTATAAAACATACATTATTAACAAATTTTGAGAAAAAACATGTTGCAGTTTCAGATTTTGTAGGCATTTGAAGAGGGAATGTTCAAAGCATTTTAGTACACATGGAAATGAAATGGATCTATGTGCTGAACACCCTCATCTCCAATGGCTTAAAGATTTCGAATGTCATCACTTAAGTATTGCTTGAGCTTTCGCTCTCTCTATATACATACAAATGATATATCTCTGATTAAGAATTGTTATGTTTCTCTAAACACAAGATAATTTTTTTAACCTCTAGACGTACTCTGCCTTCATAACAGCGTTGAGGTCTGTCACAAGGACTGACTCTCCCACTCACAAAGATGGGTCATCCCTTGATCTGATCTTAGCTACCGATGCACTATTTCAAACTTCACAAACTCCCCCTTTTCATCTTTCTGACCATCTCCTCATATGCAACATCTAATCCCTCCCTACAACTCCTCCCTCCTTCTACCCCTCACACCAAACTTCACAAAAGCATTGCCATTAGATCAGCAAAAGCTCACTAGTTCTCTCGATACCTCTTCTCTCATCCATCTCATCCTTTTCCTCTGCCCTATCTGCCACTATAATTCCACCCTTACATCGTCCTAGACAATCTAACCTCCAACCAATAGCTCGGAATTCACTCACCTCAGCTCTGACACGGTACCTACGCAGATGTTCCGTACTGCTGAGCAGCACTGGAGAAATTCTTGGTGTTCAGCTGACTTTCTTCAATACATGTTCATCTTGAACTAATACTTCTCTGCCCTTAATCTTTATAAGCAACATTACTTCTCTACTCTTATCTCCACTGTTTCTTCAAACCCGAAACGTCTGTTCTCCACAATTCAACACTTCTTCTCCGCCCACACCCTACCTCCTAATACAACTTCTGTCAGCTCAAGATTTTGCACAGCCACTTCAATAACAAAATTGTTTCCATCAGAATCAAAATCATCTCAACACACTTAGTCTCTCACGCCCCCTCTAAAAGCTTGCAATCAACCAAAATCTACTTAGCCATATATTTAGCTCCTTCCCCCCCATTACTGAGGAAGACGTTTCCTGCACTTTACTGCGTCTCTCACCTCACTATCTGTCCCTCCGACCCTATCCCCTCACAGCTACTCTCTCCTCTTCTACCCTCTAACCCTATACTCAAAACACATTTTTCAACCTTCTCCCTCAGCACTGGTATATTTCCCTCATCTCTAAAAAAAAAAAAATGCAATGGTCCACACCCTATCCTCAAAAAAACCTCTTGATCCAACCTCCCCATCCAACTACTGCCCCTATTTATCTACTCCCACTTGCCTCAAAGTTTCTTGAAAAGCTAGTACAAGCACGCCTATCCCATTTCACCTTACATTGCACTCCTCCTTGAAACCACTGCAATCTCGATTTCGCCCCCCATCACTCGACAGAGTCAGCATCCAAAGGCCAACGAACCCTACTTACAGCAAAATCCTAAAAGGCCACTTATCTCTGCTTATCCTCCTTGATCTGGTCTGCAGCCTTTGATACTGTTGACATATTCTTGATTCTTTTGTGGTTCTCTTCCTAACCTTACCTTTAGTGTAGCCTTCTCTGGGGCTTCCTCTGCCCAGTTATCATTTTTCTGTTGGGGTACCGCAAGGCTCTATCCTCGGTCCCCCTTTTCAATCTACATGTCATCATTAGGTTCTTTAATAAAGTCCCAAAAGTTTCAATATCATTTCTATGCCGACGACACCCAAATCTACATTTCTGCTCCAGACTGTCTCTCACATCTCTTCATGGATGTCCTCTCACTACCTTAAGCCTAAATCTCTCCAAAACTGAGCTCCTTTTTCCTCCCCTTCTAAAATCTCCACCCCCCATCTCTCTATAACAGTAGGCAACTTCATCATTACCCCTACCCCCGCATGCCTGTGTCTTGGGGTCACACTTGACTCAGATCTTTCTTTCACTCCTCACATTCAGGCCCTTGGCTAAATCCTGCCTCCTTTCCACCTTAAAAAACATATCTAAAATTAGACATTTCCTTACACAAAACACAACTTTAATCCACTCAATCCTTTTTCTGCCTCGGACTACTGCAACTCCGTCCTTTCTGGTCTCCCTAGCTGCCACCTAGCTCCTTTACAATCCATAATGACAGCTTCTGCAGGCCTCATCTTCCTTACACGTCGCTATTCATCCTGCTGCATCTCTCTGCCAATCCCTTCACTGCTTCCTCTGTGCCTCCAGGATTAAACACAAAATACTCACTCTGACATACAAAGCCCCTCAACTGCACTGCTCCCTCCCTATATCTCAGATCTTGTCTCCAGATACTCTCCCTCCCATCCCCCTTCACTCTGCTCACAACTCCTACTCTCCTCTCTTGTTACTTCCTCACATTCCCATTTACCAGGACTTCAGTAGACTGGCTCCCATCTTATGGAACTCTCTTGCCTCGCTCCACAAGACTCTCCCCTAGTTTTGAAAGCTTCAAGCACTCCCTAAAGACTCTGTCCAGGGATGCATACAACCTACACTAACCTTTCCTAATACCAGTTCCCCTCCTCCATTGCTATCTGCCACAAACCCCCTTAGCATGTTAGCCTAAGAGCCCCCAACTATTTGCAGATCACCTTCATAGAGTGGACTACAACAGTGGGACTCTCGGCAGGGCCCTCCTATCCATTAAATCCCTATAAATGCTACCTTGTATACTGGTCTATTTATACTAGGAGTAGAAGATACCAATGGCACTACTGTATTATATTGTATAAACCCCAAGTCCAGGATCTTAGAAATCTGTGTACAGATAACATATAAGGGGGTATTGGTGCTGTGTGTTAAAATCTAAATTATACAAGAGCTTAAAGAGAGGTAAAGAGACCAACTCTTAGAAAGAATACACATATAGTACTCAGGGGTCCAGACAGGTAGCATTAAGCTGTGTAGCTAATTGTGAATACAATTTGTATAACATGCATTACATGGAAAATGGGAGAACAAAAAACTAAAATGAAAATATAACTTTTTATTGGGGTTACTTATAAAAATAGGAAAAGTGAACTTAAAATCACACTTAGGTACCTTACGTTGGATATGTAAGGGTTAAAGAAGAGAGTCACCATAGATTGTTTCTTGTATATAGAGTTGACTCAGTGATTTGCAGCGTGGGTTAAAGTGGCTGGTTTTTATATATTGGCCTAAAGAACTTCTTGATAAATAGCTATTCAGCTATAACTTACAAAAACAAAACTTATGCTTACCTGATAAATTTCTTTCCGGATATGGTGAGTCCACAACGTCATAAATTACTGTTGGGAATATCACTCCTGGCCAGCAGGAGGAGGCAAAGAGCACCACAGTTAAAACTGTTAAGTATTACTTCCTTCCCACAAAACTCCAGTCATTCGACCGAAGGTAATGGAGAAAAAGGTAGTAACACAAAAGTGTAGAGGTGCCTGAGGTTTAGTTAAAAACAACTGTCTAAAAATAAAGGACGGGTTGTGGAGTTACCATATCCGGAAAGAAAGAAATGTATCAGGTAAGCATACATTTTGTTTTCTATCCTAAGATATGGGGAGAAGTCCATGACATCATCAATTACTGTTGGGAACCAATACCCAAGCTAGAGGACACAGATGACTAGGGTAGGGACAAGACAGGCAGACCTAAACAGAAGGCACCACCGTTTGAAGAACTTTTCCTTTTAAAGAAACCTTATCCGAGGCAAAAAAAATCTAATTTGATAGCATTTTTAAAAAGTATGCAAAGAAGACCAAGTTATAGCCTTGCAAAAACGATCCACAGAAGCTTCATCTGTGAAATCCCAAGAAGAAGAGACAGCCCTTGTGTAATTGAGTAATAACTCTCTCAGGAGACTGCAGCACTGCAGTCTGAAACGCAAACTAATTAAACTTCTCAACAGAGAAAAGAGAAGTAGCAATAGCTTTCTGTTACAGAGAAAATGAAGAGAAAACAGAAGAAAAAATATAAGCATGCACACACCATTCTCAAGAGATAAGAAATAAGAACACAGACAGGGAACAACAAGTTCCCAAACAATATTTCCACTTAGGATAAATAACTGCCTTATCTGAAATAAGATAAAGTGAATCACACTGCAAAGCCGAGAGATACCTAAACTCTCCAAGCAGAAGATATAGCCAAAAAAATAAAAAACTTCCAAGATAAAAATTTAAAATCTATGGAATTCTATGGCTTAAACTAAGCCTGCTGGAAAACCCTTAAACCAAGGTATAAAATTCCAAGAAGAGCAACAGACTTAAAAACAGGCCTGGAATACTAGCCAGGGTCTGAAAAAAAGAATTACACTTCTGGCACATTCGCCAGACACCTGTGTAAAAAAGGATAACGCAGAAATCTGACCCTTCAGAGAACTGACTGACAAACCGTCCTCCAGACCTTCCCGGAGAAAGGGCAAAACCCCTAGGAATCCTGACCCTACTTCCAAGAGTAGTCATGAGATTCACACCATACCTTATGGTAAAAGTTACCAGTAACAGGCCTGCAAGCCTAAATCATGGTCTCAATGACCGATTCAGAAAAAAACATGCTTAGACAGAACTAAGCATTCAATCTACAAGTAGAAAGCTTCAGAGAAAACAAAAGTTCACTGAAAGAATGGACCCTGAATTAGAAGGTCCTACCTCAGGAACAACCACCAAGGTGGAAGAAATACATCTCTACTAGGTCTGTATACCAGATCCTGCGAGACTATGCAGGAACTATTAAAATACCGATGCTCACTCCCATTTGATACAAGCAATGACTTGTGGAAGGAGAGCAAACTGAGGAACAGGGATGTCAGACTGAAATCCCACGGAACCGCCAGGGTATTAGCAGCCTGCTGATCTCTTGACCTTTAACATAACTAGGGAGCTTGGCGTACTGCCATCTCCAACTCCAGCACCCCCCCATTTGAGGGTTAACCTGGAGAACACCTCCGGGAGAAGCACCCACTCCCCGGGATGAAAAATCTGACTGCTCCGCCCACTGAATAATCCATGCCAATCATGGCAAAGAGATTAAGTTGTTCAACTAGAACCTGAAAAACCGGTTAAGACAACTGGGGCCAAGCCAAGAGAGCATTGTAGATTGTTCTCAACTCCAGATGGTTATGGGGAGATCAGACTTCTCCCAAATCCCATAGTCACCATCCCAACAGGCTAGCGACCGTAGTCACTATTACTCAGGAAGGTCTCTGGGAGCATGAGCCCCGAGACAGATGCTCTTGAGAAAACCAAAAGATTCTGTAGAATACGGGCAACGATCCCGCTACCTCTCGCAAGCTAAGCGAGCGCTCTACCACTAATTCTTCTCTCCGATCCACAGGGAAGAATCTCATGTCAACAGATCTAAATCTATCCTCCGAGACAGAACCACAAGATCCCCGGTCCACTATCTGAACACGCATAACAGCAGACTCTCAGATGGAATCAAAGGGATGATGTCCAATGAAGCAACCATCAGACCAATTACCTTCACACATTGAGCCACTGAAGGGCCAAACAGAGTGCCGAAAGAGGCAAGAGGAAAGAATACTCTATTTTCTGACCTCTGTGAAAAATATTTTCAGAGATAGGGAAACTAATGTTCCCTAAGAAACTACCCCTGTAGCTGGAACAAGGGAACTCATTTTCAGATTCACTTCCATCTGTGGGAATGAAGACAGACAAGATTTCTGTATGAGAGTTTGCTTGTTGAAAAGATGGCGCCTGAACCATTATGACGTCCAGGAAGGGCACCACAGCAATTCCCTAAAACCTGATCATTGCCAATATAGCCCCCTCTGAAAGCCTTGGCAAAGCCAAAGGGAAGAGCCACAAACTGAAAGTGTTTGACAGAAAGGCAAAACTCAGGAACTTGAAAATATGCATCCTCCAGGTCTATGGTCACCATGAACTGACCCTCCTAGACCAAAGGAAGAATGGAACCACTGGTTTCCATTTGAAGAAGGTACCCTGAGACAACTTTGTGAGACACTTTAGGTCTACCATAGGACAAAAAAATTCCCTCTCTTCCGGGAACCACAAACAGGAATGAATAAAATCCTAGACCCTGTTCGCTTACAGGAACTAGAACTATCACTCACAGGGAACAGAAGTTTTGAACGCACTACAAAAATGCCTCACTGTTATCTGACCTGCAGATAAAATTGAGCGGTGGAACCTGCCTCAGGGAGGGAGCAAATGACTACTATGTAGTAACCCTGAGATACTAAGTCCACAGCCTGAGACATCTTGTATCCATGTTTGAAGACAGAGAGCTTCAACCCCCCCCACTTGGACCGACCCCTGATTGGGGGCAAAACTCCTTTAGTCTATTCATCTTGTCTTGTGGTAGAAAAAAACCTTTTCCACCTGTAGTATCAGAACTATTCCTGTCAGATCAGGACCAAACAAGATCTTACCCTTGTACCGAAGCACCAGAAACTTGGACTCAGAAGAAAAATCCACTGTCCACAAGGCCATGCGGGCTAGCACAGCGAAGCCAGATATCTTGTTTCCTGGCTGAAAAACTTGCATGGTAGCATCAAAAATAAAAGAATTAGCAAGCTTAAGAGCATTAATTCTGTACTGGATCTCCTCCAAAGGAGTCTCTACCAAATTGGAATCAGACAAGGCATCACACCAATAAGATGCCGCACTTGACACAGTGGCAATACAAACGTCCATGTAAGCCATCAGCTTAATCTATTGATCCTGAAAAGAACAGCTATCCTCTCTAGGAATTGTAGTTCTCTTAGCCAGAGTAGAAATGCCCTAGTACTTTAGGCACCGTGCGCCCTGATATTTAATGGAGACAGCGACAGGAAAAAAGAAACCCTGACTTCTACCATTCCTGTGAAAATTCTCCTAGCACGGTCTGGAACAGGAAAAACTTCCACAGAGGAATCCTAGTACTTATAAAGTTTACTAGATTCTTTAGGGTTGACAACGACATACGTATCGGAGTTGCTCCAAAGTAGCCAATGGCCCCTAGTTATCAAGCCGTCAACCTCAAATACGCTGGAATTCCGCAGCGTATTGGTGGCGAGGCTGAGTTGCCTTAGTTATCAAGCCCTAGACACCGGCAAAAGTAGAATATAGTGACATAAGCTTTGATCCGCCGGACTCAGTCCGACACAGATCGATTCTTACGTCACTCCAGATGTTCCGAACACAAGTTCGGCACTATCTGACTACTTTTGCTAGTTATCAAAAAACTAGCAGGCACGCTCGGCACTTTTCCAGCCCAGCGTACCTGGTTTTCAACCCGCCGCCCTGGAGGCGGCGGATCCCATAGGAATCAATGGGAGTCTGACCATAGCGAAGTTCATGTTCGCTGCTGCCAGACATCCCATTGATTCCTATGGGAGCTGTCTACACCTAACACCCTAACATGTACCCGAGTATAAACACCCCTAATCTGTCCCCCCCTACACCGCCGCAACTAAATAAAGTGTTTACCCCCTAAACCGCCGCTCCCGGAGCCCACCGCAAGCTATAATAAATATGTTAACCTATAAAACGGCGCTCCCAGTCCCTGCCGCAACTATAATATATGTATTAACCCCTAAACCGCCGCTCCCGGACCCCGCCGCCACCTACATTATACCTATTAACCCCTATCCTGCCCCCTACACCGCCGCCACTATAATAAATGTATTAACCCCTATCCTGCCCCCCCTACACCGTCGCCACCTATAATAAAAGTTATTAACCCCTATCATGCCCCCCCCTACACCGTCGCCACCTATAATAAATGTATTAACCCCTATCCTAAGAAGTCTTCCATCCGATAGAAGTCTTCATCCATGCGGCGTCTTCAATCTTCATCCATCCGGAGCGGAGCCATCTTCAGACAAGCCGATGCGGAGCCATCCTCTTCTTCCCGACGACTAACGACGAATGAAGTTTCCTTTAATGGACGTCATCCAAGATGGCGTCCCTTCAATTCTGATTGGCTGATAGGATTCTATCAGCCAATCTGAATTATGGTAGGAAAATCTGATTGGCTGATTGAATCAGCCAATCAGATTGAAGTTCAATCCGATTGGCTGATCCAATCAGCCAATCAGATTGAGCTTGCATTCTATTGGCTAATCGGAACAGCCAATAGAATGCGAGCTCAATCTGATGGGCTGATTGGATCAGCCAATCGGATTGAACTTCAATCTGATTGGCTGATTCAATCAGCCAATCAGATTTTTCCTACCTTAATTCCGATTGGCTGATAGAATCCTATCAGCCAATCGGAATTGAAGGGACACCATCTTGGATGACGTCACTTAAAGGAACCTTCATTCGTCGTTAGTCGTCGGGAAGAAGAGGATGGCTCCGCGTCGCCTCGTATGAAGATGGCTCCGCTCCGCTCCGGATGGATGAAGATTGAAGACGCCGCATGGATGAAGACTTCTATCGGATGGAAGACTTCTTCAGCGCCCCCTTGGATGATGACTTCTGCCGCTCCGGATCTCCTCTTCGGTTCCATCGGTGGTCGGCTGGCTGAAGACGGCTCAAGGTAGGATGATCTTCAGGGGGGTAGTGTTAGGTTTATTTAAGGGGGGTTTGGGTTAGATTAGGGGGTATGTGGGGTGGTGGGTTTTAATGTTGGGGGGGTTGTATTTTTATTTTACAGGCAAAAGAGCTGTTTTCTTTGGGGCATGCCCCGCAAAAGGCCATTTTAAGGGCTGGTAAGGTAATAGAGCTGGTAACTTTTTAATGTAGAATAGGGTAGGGATTTTTTTTTATTTTGGGGGGCTTTGCTATTTTATTAGGGGACTTAGATTAGGTGTAAGTAGCTTAAAATTGTTGTAATATTTTTTTTTATTTTTTTTTTAAAATAATTTTTTATTGAGATATTTGTCAAATACATACATACAATATGGGATGTCCAACACTAAACAGTGAATAAGGTAGATACATAGTGCATATATTAGTTAACGGATTTATAAAGACAGATCATCTAGAATAGGATATGGTGCAGTATCCAACTATTAAAATATACCTTCTAATGGTGCCATGATCCTGGAGTAATAGTAGCATATTACTAAATTGATTCCCAAGTAATGCTGTACAAGGGTAATTGTGCCGTCTTAGGACTGCTAGCGATAAAAGACCTAAATAAATTTCAGTTAATAACACTGTTCCAACAGCAATTTTTCTATAAGGATCTGCAATAACAGCATATAAGGACACATGATATCTCTTATCTGACTTTTGATAAACACACACAATAATGAATGTCCAATACTAAACAATAGGGTTATTAGATATAGTGTGTAAATGTTATGCAAAGAATTTACAGATATAGGCTGTCTTAATACACTGTAGCATTGCACCTAACCACAACCTGAGCATGTGCAGTCTGCTAGCAACGTAAGCATGGGAAGGTAATCTCGCAGCACCGAAATGGTTATTCAAAGAATTGCCAACATTAGAGTATTCTATTACATCTTAGTTAGGGACACTGCTCTAGACGTGATTCTACTATTTGCACCTTCAATAGCAACGTGTATGGACATATAATATCTCTTTTCTAATTAAATCTATATATATGGTAACTATTTAACCGGCCACTTATGGGCCAACTGATATACTAAAGACAAGCTGGATGATAGTTACTTAGAGACCACTCTTGGGCCATATGATATAAATTATAGGTTATAGCAATAAGTAAACACCCCTCCCGGCTCGTAAGATATTGAAGAGTATTTCTATGCTAACACACTGTAAACATGTGAGGAGAAACTCAATAAAGCTATGGATGTAGGCAATCCCTAAACTATCGCTCATCAATAGGCTTAGCCTTATAAGCCATTCAATATCTCAAAAAGTCAAAGGAAAGCGCCTTCTCCTTCTTCACCCTATATAGTGGAAGCATCAAACATTATAACCATATAGTAAACCTGAGCGTGAATTCGCCCAATTCTCCCATGCAGTAATGCGACTATCTGTGTCAAATCCCTTAAGAGTTTGTTATTCGTGTAACTCTGTTTATAGGCATTACATAAGAATTAAGCGACACAGAACAACGCCCGACGGCCGCCTCGGCCGCTGACAGCCGGCCCAGAGCAACATCCCGCATCCCAATGCCCAATAGGATATGAAGGGAGGACCTGCAGTGAGCTAGGTTTCAGTAGGAAATACATTAGATTGGACATTATAAAGACAATAACATAAATATATATGAATATTAATCCACACCCTAGCAGTGATATAACTGGTCTTGGAATATATATATTAACACCTATAGTAGTATTATTCAAGATTACATACTACCCAGCTAGTCAAATCCTATCACTCAGTCTCCAAATTGCTTCAATATATATGTCTATAATCTCTACATAAGGCAGAAATAATATAATGTTTCCTAAGGTTAAATTTAAACAAAGCATAGAACAAACACAAAATAAGATAATATGACATTGAATGGGAACAAGGGAAGCAAAAAAGGTTAGGCATTGCATTAATTTGCAGTTCAATTGTGTAAGTATGTTCATATTTTAGCCGTGATTTCAACTATGGCCAAGTATGGGGACTACAGTTTAACCGACCCCCTGTTCTCTGGGTTCCCACTTCACATAGGTTGTAGCGGTTATCTCCGTGGACAATGTCAGCACAAGCTACAAGTAAGAAAAGCCGGCCCTCCCAGGGCTGTAAAGTAAGAGACCCCATAGTCAGGCAGAGCTGAAGAAGTGTTCTTAAGTCTCCCGTGTCTTTGCGCAGGTACAGTGTCTGTCTCTGGGATAGTCTGTAGGGGCCATCGGTATGGAGTGCGGCATGTGAATAATAGAGCCAGGCCAGGCTGGCGTCGTGAATTGCCAGGGACAATTTGTGTACCTTTCTGAACCCCCTCTTTTTTGAGGTCTAGACATTACCTCATCTTTCACAATTGTAGAGCCTTTAGCACGATGTGTGATAAATCCTGCATCCACCATTACAGTAAGTGCTGTATCCCTGCATACTCCAGCTCCAAGCTCCATAATATCGGTTGTATTCCTTTTTATATTCGACTTGCCGCTTCTCAAACTGGCAAACTGGGCGATCTCCTTGTAGATATAGATTCAAAGATTGTAGCAATCATTTGCTTTAGTTCAAGAAAATGAGCATCTAGGAGCCCCAGAATTTTCACTCCCCACACGGTTGTCACCATCTTGGTTGCCCGCATCCAGTGCAAAATAAGAATTATTCTGTGTCCTCACTGCTTCACAGGTGCTTATGGTCTCCACTGCGACAACACCGTTCCAGTCTGTCTGTCTTGTGTGATCGAGAGACCGGAGAGGTGGGGAGGGGATACTCTGACCAGCTTTTAAACGTTAAAGGTAGCTACTCCTCGGTACTGCTTCTGGCCTGCTTCATTCAGGAGACATAGCTGCCATAATCTTCGTAAAGGCTCATTAATCCATTCTTAATAGGAGACTCTATAGTGAGGATCTCAAATACTAAGTTAATATATAGTAACTTGTAGTTAGACTCTTGATTAAATCTATTATTTGCTATCTAGCTTCAGGAGCTCTTCAAAACACGTCTGCTTGATCTGGCAGCTAGCTCCGCCCCCGTTGTAATATTTTTTTAAATGTTTGTAACTTATTTTTTTTATTTTTTGTAACTTAGCTTTTTTTATTTTTTGTACTTTAGTTTATTTAATTGAATTTAATTGTAGTTATTTGTAGGTAATTTATTTAATTAATTTAATGATAGTGTAGTGTTAGGTTTAATTGTACCTTAGGTTAGGATTTATTTTACAGGTAATTTTGTATTTCTTTTAGCTAGGTAGTTATTAAATAGTTAATAACTATTCAATAACTATTCTAACTAGCTAAAATAAATACAAAGTTACCTGTAAAATAAATATAAATCCTAAAATAGCTACAATGTAATTATTAATTACATTGTAGCTATCTTAGGCTTTATTTTACAGGTAAGTATTTAGTTTTAAATAGGAATAATTTATTAAAGTATAGTGTAGTGTTAGGTGTAATTGTAACTTAGGTTAGTTTTTATTTTACAGGTAAATTTCTCTTTATTTTAACTAGGTAGCTATTAAATAGTTAATAACTATTTAATAGCTATTGTACCTAGTTAAAATAAATTGAAAGTTGCCTGTAAAATAAAAATAAATCCTAAGATAGCTACAATATAATTATTATTTATATTGTAGCTATCTTAGGGTTTATTTTAAAGGTAAGTATTTAGTTTTAAATAGGATTCATTTAGTTAATAAGAGAAATATTATTTAGATTTATTTAATTAATATTTAAGTTAGGGGGGTGTTAGGGTTAGTGTTAGACTTAGGTTTAGGGGTTAATAAATTTATTACAGTGGCGGCTGTGTAGGGGGGGCAGGATAGGGGTTAATAAATTTATTATAGGTGGCGACGGTTGTAGGGGGGGCAGATTAGGGGTTAATAAGTTTAAGATAGGTTTGCCGGCAGGGTCCGGGAGCAACGGTTTAGGGGTTAAACTATTTAGTTGCGGCGAGGTCCGGGATCGGCAGGATAGTGGTTAATAACTTTATTATAGGTGGTGGCGGTATAGGGGGGGCAGGATAGGGGTTACTAGGTATAATGTTGGTGGCGGCGTGGTCCAGGAGCGGCGGTTTAGGGGTTAATACGTTTATTATAGTTGCGGCGGGGTCTTGGAGCGGCGGTTTAGGGGTTAATAACTTTATTTAGTTGCAGGGGGCTCCGGGGGCGCCGGTATAGGGGGTAGAACAGTGTAGTTTAGTGTGGGTGCTTAGTGACAGCTTGTCAATAAAGCTGTCAAAAAAAGCCGAAGAGCAGCGAGATCGGATGATTGATAACTCTCACAGTCCGCTGCTCATCGCCCCTTACTTGGTGCAAGGCTTTTTGACAGATTTTTTGATAACTTAGGCGAAATTTTTCAGGTCCGCGGCGGCGATGGTAGGCGAGCTTAGGCGGGCGTATTGGACCGGCGAAGGCAGGTAAAGTAGACACGTTGAAACTAGAGGCCATTACCTCCTTAACCATACACAAAGGTGTTCAACGCTTAAATCTGAAGAATACTACTTCAGCATCAGATTAAGGAATTATACTGTCCGAATCTGAGATTGCACCCCTCAGAGGCTACTGACGTATCCTCCTCATCAGACCTATGAGGAAGGCAACCAGTGTAGCAGTAGGAGGTACAGAAACCTTACTATCTGAATCTCTACTTTTCCTCTTGCGATTTCCCTTAAGTATTGGAAAAGCAGATAATTGCCACAGATACCGCAGAAGATACCTGGGCAGTAATTTCCTCCAGGAGATTGAGAGGAATCGCAGGGCACTGCATGTGACGCCATTGAGTCTTAGGGCATCTAAGGAGGAAGCTGTGGCATTGCCTGAACAGCATCCACCTGAGAGACATAGGGTTCAGCGGGGCAACAACTTCTCTCTTAGATGAGAAAGTTGTAGCTAAGCAAGCAGCACAGAATTGCATATAAGCAACTAGTGCCATAAACACATAACGCCTAGATTACGAGTTGGCGTTAGGGTAAAAAAGCAGCGTTGGCCCGGTCCCTAACGCTGCTTTTTCCCTACCACTGGTATTACGAGTTTTCCTAATGCCACAAAAATATCCGTCTCCGCTGAAATCGTTTACGTCAACCCAGACCCAGTAATTAACATCTACCGCACGAAAAAAAACATCCACAAATACAAAAAAAAAAATTACACAAACTACACTTAAACTCATACAAACACCACACTATATTTATTTTTAAGATTTCATATTTTATGGTCAGAATAGAACGGATCAAAGTTATGAGATCTCGGGGTGTTTGAAAAAAACCACCACAAATCCATAATCCATTGACTTACATAGACAGACGGGAACAGATACTCCATATAGCTACATCTAACTACAAATATTTTCACATACATACACTAATCGATACATGCAAACAATATACAGCACATTTACCTACACAAAAACATAATTTATGTAAGAACTTACCTGATAAATTCATTTCTTTCATATTAGCAAGAGTCCCATGAGCTAGTGACGTATGGGATATACATTCCCTACCCAGGAGGGGCAAAGTTTCTCAAACCTTAAAATGCCTATAAATACACCCCTCACCACACCCACAATTCAGTTTAACGAATAGCCAAGAAGTGGGGGTGATAAAAGGAGCGAAAGCATAAAAAAATAAGGAATTGGAATAATTGTGCTTTATACAAAAAAATCATAATCACCACAAAAAGGGTGGGTCTCATGGACTCTTGCTAATATGAAAGAAATGAATTTATCAGGTAAGTTCTTACATAAATTATGTTTTCTTTCATGTAATTAGCAAGAGTCCATGAGCTAGTGACGTATGGGATAGCAGATACCCAAGATGTGGAACTTCCCACGCAAGAGTCCACTAGAGAGGGAGGGATAAAATAAAGACAGCCAATTCCGCTGAAAAAATAATCCACAACCCAAATCAAAAGTTTTAATCTTTATAATGAAAAAAACTGAAATTATAAGCAGATGAATCAAACAGAAACAGCTGCCTGAAGTATTTTTCTACCAAAAACTGCTTCAGAAGAAGAAAACACATCAAAATGGTAGAATTTAGTATAAAGTATGCAAAGAAGACCAAGTTGCTGCTTTGCAAATCTGATCAACAGAAGCTTCATTCCTAAAAGCCCAGGAAGTAGAAACTGACCTAGTAGAATGAGCCGTAATCCTTTGAGGCGGGGATTTACCCGACTCCACATAAGCATGATGAATCAAAGACTTTAACCAAGATGCCCAAAGAAATGGCGGAAGCCTTCTGACCTTTCCTGGAACCAGAAAAGATAACAAATAGACTGGAAGTCTTCCTAAAATCTTTAGTAGCTTCAACATAATATTTCAAAGCTCTAACTACATCCAAAGAATGTAGCGATCTTTCCTTAGAATTCCTAGGATTAGGACATAATGAAGGAACAACAATTTCTCTACTAATGTTGTTAGAATTCACAACCTTAGGTAAAAATTGAAAAGAAGTCTGTAACACTGCCTTATCCTGATGAAAAATCAGAAAAGGAGATTCACAAGAAAAGAGCAGATAACTCAGAAACTCTTCTAGCAGAAGAGATAGCCAAAAGGAACAATACAGCCTGCAAAGCCTTCAAAACCAAATTAAGACTCCAAGGAGGAGAGATCGACTTAATGACAGGTTTGATACGAACCAAAGCCTGTACAAAACAACAAATATCAGGAAGATTAGCAATCTTTCTGCGAAAAAGAACAGAAAGAGCAGAGATTTGTCCTTTCAAAGAACTTGCAGACAAACCTTTATCTAAACCATCCTGAAGAAATTGTAAAATTCTAGGAATTCTGAAAGAATGCCAGGAGAATTTATGAGAAGAACACCAAGAGATGTAAGTCTTCCAAACTCGATAATAAATCTTTCTAGAGACGGATTTACGAGCCTGTAACATAGTGTTAATCACTGAGTCAGAGAAACCTCTATGACTGAGGATCAAGCGTTCAATCTCCATACCTTCAAATTTAATGATTTGAGATCCTGATGGAAAAATGGGCCTTGAGATAGAAGGTCTGGTCTTAATGGAAGTGTCCAAGGTTGGCAACTGGCCACCCGAATGAGATCCGCAAACCAAAACCTGTGTGGCCATGCTGGAGCCACCAGCAGTACAAATGAACGCTCCAATAGAATTTTGGAGATCACTTTTGGAAGAAGAACTAGAGGCGGAAAGATATAAGCAGGATGATAATTCCAAGGAATTGACAACGCATCCACTGCTTCCGCCTGAGGATCCCGGGATCTAGACAGATACCTGGGAAGTTTCTTGTTCAAATGAGAAACCATCAGATCTATTTCTGGAAGACCCCAGAGTCGAACAATCTGAAGAAAAACCTCTGGATGAAGAGACCATTCGCCCGGATGTAACATCTGGCGACTGAGGTAATCCGCTTCCCAATTGTCTACACCTGGGATGTGAACCGCAGAAATTAGACAGGAGCTGGATTCCGCCCATACAAGTATCCGAGATACTTCTTTCATAGCTTGAGGACTGTGAGTCCCCCCTTGATGATTGACATATGCCACGGTCATGACATTGTCTGTTTGAAAACAAATAAACGATTCTCTCTTTAGAAGAGGCCAAAACTGAAGAGCTCTGAAAATCGCACAGAGTTCCAAAATGTTGATTGGTAATCTCGCCTCCTGAGATTCCCATACCCCTTGTGCTGTCAGAGATCCCCATACAGCTCCCCAACCTGATAGACTCACATCTGTTGAGATCACAGTCCAGATTGGACGAACAAAAGAGGCCCCTTGAATTAAACAATGGTGATCCATCCACCAAGTTAGAGATGATCGAACATTGGGATTTAAGGATATTATTGTGGATATCCTCGTATAATCCCTGCACCACTGGTTCAGCATACAAAGCTGGAGTGGCCTCGTGTGAAAACGAGCAAAATGCTACCGAAGGGAACAATTGAGACTGAAGGTTTCGACAGGCTGAAACCAGTTTCAGACGTCTCTTTTCTGTCAGAGACAAAGTCATGGACACTGAATCTATTTGGAAACCTAAAAAGGTTACCCTTGTCTGAGGAATCAAGGAACTCTTTGGCAAATTGATCCTCCAACCATGTCTTCGAAGAAACAACACAAGTTGATTCGTATAAGATTCTGCAGAATGTGAAGACTGAGCAAGTACCAAGATATCGTCCAAATAAGGAAATACCGCAATACCCTGTTCTCTGATTACAGAGAGAAGGGCACCGAGAACCTTCGAAAAGATCCTTGGCGCTGTTGCTAGACCAAATGGAAGAGCAATAAACTGGTAATGCTTGTCTAGAAAAGAGAATCTCAGAAACTGAAAGTGATCTGGATGAATTGGAATATGCAGGTATGCATCCTGTAAATCTATTGTAGACATATAATGCCCTTGCTGAACAAAAGGCAGAATAGTTCTTATAGTCACCATTTTGAATGTTGGTATCCTTACATAACGATTCAATATTTTTAGATCCAGAACTGGTCTGAAAGAATTCTCTTTCTTTGGTACGATGAATAGATTTGAATAAAACCCCAGACCCTGTTCCAGAACTGGAACTGGTATAATTACCCCAGCTAACTCTAGGTCTGAAACACATTTTAGAAATGCCTGAGCCTTCACTGGGTCGACTGGAATGCGAGAGAGAAAGAATCTTCTCACAGGCGGTCTTACTTTGAAACCTATTCTGTACCCTTGCGAAACAAGGTTCTGAATCCAAAGATTGTGAACCGAATTGATCCAAACATCTTTGAAAAATCGTAACCTGCCCCCTACCAGCTGCGCTGGAATGAGGGCCGCACCTTCATGCGGATTTAGGGGCTGGTTTTGACTTTCTGAAAGGCTTGGATTTATTCCAGACTGGATTAGGTTTCCAACCGGAAACTGTTCCTTTAGGGGAAGGATCGGACTTCTGCTCCTTCTGACGAAAGGAACGAAAACGATTAGCAGGCCTGTAATTACCTTTAGATTTTTTTTCCCTGAGGCAAAAAGGCACCCTTCCCTCCAGTAACAGTTGAAAATATAGAATCCAACTGAGAACCAAACAACTTATTACCTTGGAAAGAGAGAGAAAGCAAAGTTGATTTAGAAGTCATATCTACATTCCAGGATTTAAGCCATAAAGCTCGTCTAGCTAAAATAGCTAAAGACATATACCGGACATCAACTCTAATGATATAAAAAATGGCATCACAGACAAAGTTATTAGCGTGTTGAAGAAGTTTAACAATGCTATATGAATTATGATCTGTCACTTGTTGCGCTAAAGCCTCCAACCAGAAAGTTGAAGCTGCAGCAACATCAGCCAAAGAGATAGCAGGTCTAAGTAGATTACCTGAACATAAATAAGCTTTTCTCAAAAAAGATTAAATTTTCCTATTTAAAGGATCTTTAAACGAAGTGCTATCTGCCGTAGGAATAGCAGTACGTTTGGCTAGAGTAGAGATATCCCCATCGACTTTAGGGATTTTATCCCAAAATTCCAGTCTATCAGATGGCACAGGGTACAATTTCTTAAACCTTGGAGAATGAGTAAATGAAGTACCCAGACTATCCCATTCCCTAGCAATCACATCTGAGATAGCATCAGGAACTGGAAAAACTTCCGGAATTAACACATGAGGTTTATAAACCGAATTTAAACGTTTAGCAGTTTTAGTATCAAGAGGACTGGACTCCTCCAAGTCTAAAGCAATCAAAACTTCCTTAAGCAATGAACGAATAAACTCCATCTTAAATAAATATAAAGATTTATCAGTATCAATATCTGTGGTAGAATCTTCTGAACCGGAAAAAACCTCATCAGAAACAGATAAGTCAGAATGATGGCGGTCACCTAAAAATTCATCTGAAAGGAGGAATAACAGACAGAGCCTTCTTAATAGAATTAGAAACAAATTCTTTTACATTAACAGGAACATCCTGAACAATAGATGTTGAAGGGAACAACAACAGGTAAAGGATTATTACTAATGGAAACACAATCTGCATTAGAAAGTTTATCATGACAGCTTTCACAAACTATAGCTGGAGGAACAGTTACCACAAGTTTACAACATATGCACTTAACTTTGGTAGAACCAGCATCAGGCAGTGTCTGTCCATTAGTGGATTTTGATCCAGGGTCAGGATGAGACATCTTGCAATATGTAATAGAAAAAAACAACATATAAAGCAAAATTATCAAATTCCTTAAATGGACAGTTTCAGGAATGGGAAAGAATGCAAAATAATAAGCTTCTAGAAACCAGAAGCCATGAAAAGAAAATTATTAAATGAAGTGAGTAAAAAAGACGTCTACATTTTTTGTGGCGCAAAAAAATGTCTGAATACGCATGCGTAACAGAATACAACTTCCGGCATAAATTACGTTGCCGGAAATGACAAGAAAAGTTAGCGCCAAAAATGACGTAATAAAAAGAAACATTTTCTGCCCCCGCGAGCCTAACAGCATGCAGGAAAAAATGGCCAAATGAAATTTTTCAAGGTAAGAAAAAATAATTAAATGCATTATCCCAATAATGAAACTGACAGTCTGTATTGAAAAGGAACACTGATTATCCTGAATCAAGGCAAATATAAGTTTATAGACATATATTTAGAACTTTACATATAAAGTGCCCAACCATAGCGCAGAGTGTCACAAAGAATAAGACTTACTTACCCCAGGACACACCTCTACATGTAGTAGATAGCCAAACCAGTACTGAAACGAGAATCAGTAGAGGTAATGGTATATAAGAGTATATCGTCGATCTGAAAAGGGAGGTAGGAGAAGAAATCTCTACGACCGATAACAGAGAACCTATGAAATAGATCCCCTAGACTCGGTAGACCATTGAATTCAAATAGGCAATACTCTCTTCACATCCCTCTGACATTCACTGCACTTTGAGAGGAAAACCGGGCTTCAACCTGTTGCGAAGCGCATATCAACGAAGAATCTTAAGCACAAACTTACTTCACCACCTCCACGGGAGGCAAAGTTTGTAAAACTGAATTGTGGGTGTGGTGAGGGGTGTATTTATAGGCATTTTTAAGGTTTGGGAAACTTTGCCCCTCCTGGTAGGAATGTATATCCCATACGTCACTAGCTCATGGACTCTTGCTAATTACATGAAAAAAACATTTTTTTATTAGGAAATAAACACGATTTAGCTACTTTTTCACACAAGACCATGACGTCACTCACTTTACGCTCAAAACAAGTATTGGATTTTATTTCTACACACATTTTATCCTCCATTGACTTCTATGGGGAAGGACATGCTCGTGCACGCGACAGCCAGATTTACCTAACGCACGGAAAAAGCGTAGACAAGAAAACTCGCAATACCAGCTTTAGAATTGTGAAACTAACTCATATTTTCTTGTGTTAGTTCCGCTATTACAAATAGATCAAGAAATGGCTATTTCTCTATAGAGTTATGGCTTTTACTTGTGTGAAATTCACTACATCAAATTGTTATACAAATTTACATTACATCAACTACAAATCACCATCAACAATACTAAATATATTTAATAAATTACATCATATTTAAACGGACAGAACATTTCATTACTCACAAACAGTAGACAATTGGAAACATGTCTCATTTACCTCTATTATAGCATTTCATTTATTCAACTCATATGCTTGCATGAATAGCATATCTACATAGGCTTAACACATGATCATTAATGGATGCACATACATTACTTTTATCATTCACTGATACATGTGCATTGATATGATGGGGCAAAAACACATTACATTCTCTCTATGAATCAGGAAATATAAAATAGGGATTTTACTGTCCCTTTAACATCACGATTCACTCAGAATATACCATTAGGAATTACGTACAATAAGAACATCATTAGAACAGATTACAGCTGTCACTTTTTGGGAAGGAACAACAATGCTATAACTGCTTTATATAAGTCAGCATATGTGGGAGAGAATCACAATATATACGTAGATGTACATATAACGCAACCACAAAGCACACATTTATATTTTTAATCAGCACACAATAACAATGTAGTAAAATACAACAGCAGAATGAAGATTTGCTAACTAGACAGGCAGGTTGCTGATATGATGACGTCATTAGAAGCTTCAACCATACACATTACAGCTTTAGGACTGTACCGCCCCTTTCAGAAGTTTAGCACTCAATACTACAATACTACATATATACGTAAACGACAGTTTGGAACATCATTATTATTGCAATTTTAATGGGACGCGTACAATATTGACATCTCGCAAATCACTTATATATACAATACTAGAGATGTCAGCCGGAAGATCTTCATTATTATTGGGTTTTAATGGGACGTGTACAATATTGACATCTCGCAAATCACTTATATATACAATACTACAGATGTCAGCTGGAAGATCTTCATTATTATTGCGATTTTAAAGGGACGCGTACAATATTGACATCTCGCCAATAACTTATATATACAATATTATAGATGTCAGCTGTTAGCTTTATCGTTTACAAACAATATTGCAGCAACATTGATCGATCAGATTCTATACCATTATACACAAGTATGCACTTTCATTCATGTTAGCGTGGACGTGTGCGTTTTACTATAAGATCGCGTTTAATAAGTATTTATTACGCATATGAACAAACATTACAAAGATGCACTGTATATGTTAGATTTTACACTTTCACATTGTGATTCATTGGGGGGAAAAACAAAATTTCAGCAAACACCTAAAAAAACGCACACTTTGAAAGCATTCGCGCTGCTCACATACAAACAAGTGTATACAATCAGGCAATCATTACGAACACGCTACCATTGGACTAATTGCACTATAAAACCCCCAAACAACATGGCCAAAGCGTCCCTTGTGATCGACATTGTATCAAAATCGCTTTTGTGTTTTTGGCATAACTTGTTACATCTTGTGCGTTTGCTCTGCTGTTTGGTTTTGTGCTGCTTAGCTTGGCAAATATGGATGATGCTGAGTTAGATGCTGCTGCTGCACAAGTAGCGTTCTATAGAATCAGGCGGGCTCGGCGGCTCCAAGAGAGACAAAGGGTTCATTTGGTTTGTGGTCCCTCGGGTTCATTAGGGTGAGACGCACCTTGGACAACATGAGTGACTTGTGTAATGTGCAAAATGTTCAGCTCTAGGATGCAATTTAACCATTTAATTGTCTTTCCGCAAATGTCTAGTTTTAGCTCCAAACAGATATGTAGCATGTCTTAGCTTAAATGGCCAGATAGAGAATGCAATTTAACCATTTTGTTTTTATTTTAGCAAATGTCTGGTTTATGCGTAATACGCATAGGTAGCATGTCTTAGCTTAAATGGGCAGATAGAGAATGCAATTTAACCATTTAATTGTCTTTCCACAAATGTCTAGTTTTAGCTCCAAACAGATATGTAGCATGTCTTAGCTTAAATTGGCCAGATAGAGAATGCAATTTAACCATTTTGTTTTTATTTTAGCAAATGTCTGGTTTATGCGAAATACGCATAGGTAGCATGTCGTAGGCTTAATGGGCAGATAGAGAATGCAATTTAACCATTTAATTGTCTTTCCCCACAAATGTCTAGTTTTAGCTCCAAACAGATATGTAGCATGTCTTAGCTTAAATGTTCAGATAGAAAGTGCAATTTAACCAGTTTGTTTTTATTTTAGCAAATGTCTGGTTTATAGCGAAATACGCATAGGTAGCATGTCTTAGCTTAAATGGGGGCAGATAGAGAATGCAATTTAACCATGGTCATTGTCTCTTTCCGCAAATGTCTAGTTTTAGGCTCCAAACAGATATGTAGCATGTCATAGCTTAAATGGGCAGATAGAGAATGCAATTTAAACCATGTCATTGTCTCTTTCCGCAAATGTCTAGTTTTAGGCTCCAAACAGATATGTAGCATGTCTTAGCTTAAATGGCCAGATAGAGAATGCAATTTAAACATATAATTCTTTTTTAAGGAAAATGTTTATTTGAGGGGGATTTTCGTGTACACAAATGAAAAAGTATTTTAATATAATAATTATAAGATAAATTATTAATAGTTGTAATTTTGTTATGTTCATTATTTATAGGTGATTCTGGTTACATGAGCCGGCCTTGGCTCATTACGCCGTTGCGTAACCCTACCGACGAGGCCCAGGAGCGCTATAATAGGGCGCACAAAGCGGACGAGGATGTTTGGGGCTCCTCAAAAAGAGACTCAGATGCCCTGGACAGGTCTGGAGGGAGCCCTCCAATACAGCCCTAGTAAGGTGGTGAAGATCGTTATAGAGCCAGGCAGCGTCCTGTATAACATTGGCACAGCGGCTGGGATGCTGCAGGGCCATCCAGGGCGCCCCAACGGCCTCCTCCAAGATGAGGAGGACGATCCTATTCTAGAGGGGGGCCATTCCTGGACGAGGGGCTCAATGTCAGGAGCAAACATCATCAACACCGCCACTTCAGACGGTAAATAATAGAATGTGAATTTATGGGAAATGAGAAGTAGAGAATTGTGCAAACATGTTAGGATTGTTCATCAAATGATTATAAACATTTATTTTTGATTATTATAGGTGATGCTTCCTGGCATTGGGTCCTGTAACAACTTCAGCCACCTGGTTTTTAAAGACATCAGCTGGTAATATAAAAAAGATGGTATGGGACTGTGGCTGGCGGGAATTTGGCACAGATCACACCCATCATATGGCATACATTTTACAAACTAGCATTTAGTTTACACATTACTAAAGAAATTTAGATACTCAGAAATGGGGATCCTCAGTCTAGCAAGACTATATGCTGTCAGAAGTCATTATTCAAAGTCACACATCAGAGGTTAGGTCTGCACAATGTATGACTCATCTTCAGCTTGAGAAAGGCCCCACAAGTGGGCCGAAACGCGTTGGCTTATATGGTAGAGATTACTTTTCATTATTACAATTTATATATACAATACTGGCTCTATGTTGTATATTTTTTCTTCCACAGGTTTTTAGGACATTATTATTTTTATTTTTTACTTTTTTTATTGATTCCCCTCAAGGATTGTTTGATCACCCACAAGGTTTTGCACTACTTTTAAAGTTTGGAAGCACCACATCACGATAGTGGATTATTTAAGACTTTTGATTTTTTTTGATTTTTTCAATCTTTTGATTTTTGATTTTGGATATTTCACATTTTTATATTATTTTTATATTATTTTTTTCAGAATTTTTTCAGAATTTTTCACAATTTGAACTAGGATTTGCCTCACCGCCTTACTGGATATTCACACTGACTTTATTTATTTATTTTTTTTTTTTTTTTTTAATAAACAGAGATTTATTAGATTTTCTGCAGTTTTACAATAAGATCAATATAAAGGCTCACATAGAGAGCATTGAAAAAACATCAAACAGAAGATTATCAATTCTTATCATTCGAAGATTGAGTGAGGGGGAAACAAACAGATATAAGCAAAATCTTATTTGTAAATGGTCCCCAAGAGTCAGAGTTTTTAAACTCTGTCTTGTTCAAATTTTACTTAGCAATAATGTTTATCTTCTAGTTTTATATTTTTTTTTTTTTTTTTTTTCACTTTTTATTTTTTTTTATTGGTTCAATTCATGGCATACATTCTTAGGAAGTCAATTACTGGTAGATGTACAGAAATAAACATTTACAAAGAATATAACCAGTATAAGATAAACAAAACAAGAATATACATGACATGCTCATCTAACATTTTAGATAGACAATGTATACAATGTTTGCCTGAAAACGGTATACCTCCTAGCTGACTCACGAGGGCCACTCTTGGACCTCTCAAAAATGTAGAAATGGAACAATATAGTCGGTAACCTGAAATAATAAGAGACCACTCATGGGTCTCAACTGTTGAACCATGTTTTTCTTTTATTTAGATGAAATTATAAGTAGGGCTCTACCTGGGCGATATGATTAGGGTGAACCATTATGATTTTTAGTTTGAGATGGAGTTGTGCGTACAATCAATAAACATATCTATATAAGTTGTAGGGGCTTACTGAGTATGAAAAAGTTATAGGCAATATGCATAAGATTTAATGGGGTGTAGGCCACTAGTTTAAGATAAAAGTGGAGACTCAACAATTATCAACCCCGGGAGGAGATCACTAGTTAGATGACTTCTATGTTTGTATTGTAGTACCATATCAGCCATAGATAGGACAATAATATTTCTCCAACAAAATTAAAAAAAAAAAGAAAAAAAAAAAAAAGAAATGGATAGGCCTTTATGAATATGCTGAGGTGTAAACAATAACTAAGGCTCTATTATCAGGCTCGATAAATCTAAAATAGAAACCGCACACAGCCCCCCCCCGGCCGATGGCAGCAAAGCGCCCACTTTAAAATACTGACTAGAGGAATGGAAATAAAAATAAATAAATAAAGCTCAAAGGCTATCATGCATATTTGGGGTATAAATGCTGAATGTCTGGTATAACGAGTTTTGAAGAACAATATAAATTGGGCACTGTTAAATGTATAGGCATACCGACAATTGACGTTAATAAACCCTTAAACATGTAAGAGTTCATGGGCAAGAGACCCGCAAAACACATGTCCAATAAAATTTTCTCATTGATTAGATATTAGGGGATGAGGTGTGGATTATTTAATCTATTATTCATCAGATAGACACGCCTTCTAATCTGCAGCTAGTTTGAAGGCAAGCACAAAATATATAACACGATGGATTACATGATATAACTTTTACCTTGTCGAACCTACTAGGATCTTTTAATTTTACGCCTTCGAAAATAAAGAGGGGAAAAAAGAAAAAAACAATAGGGTAAAGGGACCTGTAGATGTAAAACAAATAGAATATCCTCCCTAAATTGGCATGAAATGATATCCCATGGATCTTGAAGCACATATTCATAGAGTACAATATATACAACTCCTTTCAACTCTGAAAATTATAACAACAACCACAAATTACAAAAACAAAATGGCTCAAGGATATAAATCTAATATAATGAGATCTAACTCTGATCTTTAACTTAATAACCTGAAATGAGCAGTGAAAACAATTATAACTCATAATAGCAGCCCATTATGTCTAGGTTCTACCTAACCTGTTAAGTTAAACATATGTTATATAAGAATAATTTCAGCTGCAAGGGTAAACATTGAGTAAGTTGAAAACTCGATAATAATCTGTGAGGACCTTTGCTGAAAACTTGTCAGAATAGTCTTAAGCAGGTATAATCAGAGTCCTTACTGACTTCAGTAAAAGAAAGTGTCTCTTAAATGGCAATCTATATTAAGCATGCTGATCAGTATTACCCCACTCCTATTCTGTTATATGCTCTCCTATATTTTTGCAGGACATGAAGAGAGTGTTTCACTTTCAGGACATAAATCCCACTGCAATCTTTCAAAGGACTCAGTCTGATGTGGGACCTTGAATGAAAAAAACACCCGCTCCACAAGGTAAGTACTTGTAAACGGCTCATTACATCAGGAATACTACCTCCGTGAACGGTAAAGATTGCTCCACTCGATTTCCCCCCAGCTCCAGGCTCATTAATGGGTGGATGAATAGGAGAGAGCAGAGCGTGGGAATCAGACATGATAGATCCAATGCGGGTTTGACTCTGCTCCTCGGCATCGGTCTTATCTACCTCTCGGGGATTGCACGGGTAAGCGGAATCCCCTGTTAAAGCAAATAGCGCCTTCACTTGCCTTTTATTTCTCCCGGTTTCAATCTGCAGTTTAAGTATAGGCGGCTTCACTTCATAGGTCCCGGCTTCCACAACCACATGGCCTTTCAAATGGGAGTCCAGAGTGAGTGAAAATTTTTCGTTATCTGAGCTTATAT